>NW_011494871.1:3735760-3754301 GCF_000754665.1 Bison bison bison
ACGGTGGCCGCCGCCGCCCCGCATCCCACTCGGGGCTCGCACGGCGCGGGGGCGGGACAGCGCCGCCCCGGAGCCCCGTGACCCATTTCGTTCCCGAGGTCCCCCTGGGGCGTCCCGGTCTCCAGGGCCCGCTTCTCCATGCCTTTCCCTAAACTGCTACCTTCACGCCCAAAAGAACTGCCTAGGGTGGTACTCAGGATGTTCAGGTGGGATGGGGCGGGGGTGAGCAGGTTTAGGGAAGCAGGGTCTTTGATCCAGCCAGCTGTTTTCGGAATTGCAGTTGACCACACTGCAGTTCTGATCCCCAAGAGACCCCCTTCCTTAGGTGCGTCCTGGACCTAGCTTTTTTTTTTTTAAATCACTATTCCTTGGGAATATTTGCTTCACTGGATATAGGGTGCTGCTACGCGAATCATCGTCATTATCATCAAATTGCACTTATTAAGTGTTCCCCGAGCTGTGTTTTCCAATGGAAATCATTTACAGACTTCCTGCAGAAGCAGATGCCGGCCAAAACCCAATTCATTGATGCACTGAAGTGGCAATGTTAGTTTATCTTTTCATTTGAACACATTCAATAGTTTCTAAGATTGAAAACCTGATGGCTATCTGCTTTTATGAGCCTGTCTCCTCTGGATGCAAAATTCAGAGCACCTGGGAGATCCTAAGTTTAAAGATGGTCTCTCTTTCAAAATGGGAGAAGGAAAAGGCGTGATACTCTGATCTTTCCCTATCAGCAGTGAAGGTTTCCCCAGATACCTTTCTCTACCCTGAGGTGGGGGGAATAGTTTCTATGTGAATAAAGGTGGTCTTCAGGGCATAGGACCCTAGAACTAACTCCTTCCTGCAGATGCATCCTCCTCTAGCCGCCCCATCTGTCCTCTGAACTCACTGTCATTCCTTACTCCTGCCCTTCAGGCTCACCCACCAGGATTCCCCCTCCTCCCCGCTCCTCCCCTCTCCTGTCAATCAACCCCTGCCTCTGCAAGATCACCCCAGCTCTCTCTGCACCCTAGGTCTCAACTGCAAACCAGTGGTTCTGGGGCGGAGCCCAGATTCTGCATTGGCAGTCCTCCTTCCCAGTGATCCGGATGCTGCTGGCCAATGGACCAAGAAGCAAGGTTCTATGGCATTTTAAGAATGGCTTGTACCTCATGGAGAAGCACGATGAGGGCTGGGCATGCAAATCCAGTAAGCCGTGGTCTCTGCTCACAGGCAGGTACAGTCTGGTGGTGATGGACTCATAAAAAGCAGAAGTAATACCAGGCAGCAAATGTGGTAATGTAGGGATATGCATCTTCCTCTCAACTGTTAGGCGGTGAATCAAAGCGTTTTTAGAAAAAGGCAAGGAACAGTCACTTAAACATACAGATAGCTGTTTAAGTATGACACAGTTCAAACCACCTGCCAACATTTCAGGAGCCTCGCTTCAGCAGAGCGCTTTAGGGAAAGTGAGTGACAGCACCAGCCAGCCACTGCTCTCATCAATAATACAGAGTCTGGCCCTGACCTACAGGGCTTACAGCCGTGGGCTTTCATGCCCTCTTTAATGTGTTTAGGAAATAAGAAAAAAGAATGGAGGCTTGCAGGACTTCCCTGGCAGTCCAGTGGTTCAGAGTCCACGCTCCCAATGCAGCGGATGTGGGTTTGGTTCCTGGTGGAGGAACTAGGATCCAGGATGCCATGTGGTGCAACAACAACAACGAAGATAAAAAGCTTTTAAATAAATTAAAATAAAGAATGGAAGATTGAGAAGAGAAAGGGTAATAGATGGATGGCAGAGATGTGCAGGTTTATGCAGTTTTGAGACCTGGAAAGCATTAAAGGAAGAAACAGAAGACTCATGTGGGGCTTGGATACAGCTCAATGGTGAAACCTGGGCGCCAGGGGCCAGGGCAGATCCTCCAATGGCCAAGGTCAGCCGTGCATTCACCGTCCTGCTGTTACTCCTTCCCCTTGAAAGGCTGCTTGTAACACAAAGAATTTAAACATGACCAGAGTTCCATGTTTATCAGTGTATTTGTCAGGACTTCTGTTGCCAGGGGGCAGACATGCAATTCAGACTAACTTGATTTAAAATGGATGCTGCTGTCTGGCACGGCTGGGGAAGGTCCTGAGAGACTCAGGGTGGAGGAGAAGCTCCAGGAACAAGATCCGACCTGTGTGCCGAGTTCCTTCATCAGCCCATCTCTGCCAGCCTCGAACTGTCCTTTCCTAGACCAGCATCTCCCGCGCAGCCATGAACGTGGCCTCAGGCAGCCCCAGGCTGGCACACTGAGACCGTCTTCCCAGCTGGCAAGAGAAATTGCTGCACACTCTGGCCCAGCCTTCAGTAACGCGCAAGGCTGTGTTCTCAGTTCGCCTCACCCCCGTTATGGGACACTGCAGCAGACACCCTCAGTGTGTGACGTTTACTTTCTTCTCGTTCCTTATCTTCTTGGTCATTTTTTTTTTTTTTCTATAACTTCGGCAAGAGGTTGTGTAGGAGGTAAAGCATCTTGCCTCTCCTTGACTCCTTCAGCAAGTCAAAGAGATGGCGAATGCTCAATTTACACCCCAAATTCTGCAAGGTGTATACATGGGATGTGACAACATGTGGCTGGAAGTGCTCTAGCAGTGGTCTTGCTAACGGTAAAGGAGGATGACCAGCTCTATGTTTTCGTCCCTGGTCGATGCCTGCCTAACCCACAGGCATATATGGGCAGGTAATCAATGCTTGCTTTGCTTGGCAGTAGACTTGACCTGTCCTAACCCTTGATTATCTAAGTCTTACGTTTCTGATTGCTTCATAGTCAACCAAGTTTATGTCGATTATGTAAAATCAGTGACACCCAGAAACTGGCATTTCGTGGGTTGGTAAGTTTCCCCACCAGCTGAAGCAACAACAAAAAGGAGTGACTGACCTGGGGACTTTTCTTTTGTTCCATAAGTTCGTTTAAGCAAGCACACTTCTAACTACTTTCATTATTATTTCAAAAGGAAAGAGAGACAATTTTAGGCATTCGAAAAAGGACATATCTCAAACAAAAGGGTAGTGCTTTTTTTTTTTTCCTTTTAAGGATTGTGCTTTTACATGAAATACATCTTGTTTTATGAAAACTCAACACAGTGTTCTAACTTTTCTCATTTCTACTAGTTGGGTGGAAACTACCAAAGCACAGATTTGGTTGGAGGATGACTCTTTTTAAAAAACACTTATTTATTTATTTGGCTATGCTGGGTCTTCACTGCGGGCATGGGATCTTTGATCTTCCTTGCAGCATGCAAAATCTTTTGGTTGAGGCCTGCGAACTCAGTTGCAGGATATGGATCTAGTTCCCTGCATTGGGAATGCAGAGTCTTAGCCACTGGACCACCAAGGAAGTCCTCTGAGGATAACTCTTAAGAACCACTGAGGGATGTGATGATTTTGTATCCACTCAAAGGGAGCCTAGAACAGATTGAATACTTTTTGTCAACTCAGTAGGGAAAATGTACAGGTCAAGTTTCAGAAGGTACAAGTTTTCATTTAGGCACCCAGGTTACCAAGCTTTATTACTCTCCTCTCCAAGCTGATGGCCTGTGCTTATGGAACACTCACTCTGTGCCCGGCTCTGAACCACGAGCTCTTCATAGGAAGTAGAGAACCCTGCTGCCAGCATGTTGGAGCTTGTTTTCAGGGAAAATGACTAGCCAGCCATGAATCCTCACAGAGTGACAGTCTCTCCTCTGCAGATGCACCCTGGTTTGGGGAGATTTATATTAACCAGGGGGCTTCCCCAGTGGCTCAGCGGAAAAGAATCTGCCTACAATGGAGGAGCTGCAGGAGACACAGGTTCGATCCCTGGGTCAGAAGATCCCCTGAAGAAGGGCATGGCAACCCACTCCAGTATTCTTGCCTGGAGAATCCCATGGACAAAGGAGCCTGGTGGGCTATAATCCATGGAGTTGCAAAAAATCGGACATGAATTAAGCAGCTTAGCATGCATGTACATATTAATCAGGCTGATACATTCAAATCAAAAGGCCAACTATCATATAAATATTTACAGTCTCAGAAGCCAGGTGTGAGCAGACTTGTGCGCCCTGGAGCAGTAAACAACTTGCCTTTGTTCCCTATTTGTAAAACTGAGGGTGTTAACAGCATCTATTCCTAGGGCTGGTGTAAACCGAACGGTATGCTTATCCCAGCCTGGCAGAAAGCTACGGTCTGTCAGTGACAGCTACCGTTACTAACAGTTGTGGCCACTGTTTTCCATCATCTCCCTGACGCCCTTTGTGAATGGGGATCCACGGGAATCCTGTTCTCACAGCCGGATTGGCCAAGTGCCTCAGCATCCTCTTTGGGGCTATCACTCACAAACACCCAGACTGTCAGGAAATTCTGTTGACTCTCCCATTGAAATACACCCAGAATCCATAACTGCCCAAACTTCAAAGTAGCCAAGATCCCCTACCATGTGTGAATGGAAAAGTAAACTGTGGTCTATCCAGATAATGGAGTACCCTCAGTGCTAAAAAGAAAGATGCTCTCGTGCTTCCCTGATGGTCTAGTGGTTAAGAGTCCACCTGCCAATGCAGGGGACACGGGTTCGATCCCTAGCTGGGGAAGATCCCACATGCCTCGTGGCAGCTAAGCCAGTGAGCCACAACTACTGAGCCCCTGCACCTAGAGCCCGTGCTCTGCAACAAGAAAAGCCCGAACACCGCAACTAGAGAGTAGCCCCGCTCGCTGGAACTAGAGAAAGCCAATGAGCAGCAGCAAAGACCCAGTGCGTCCAAAAATAAACAAATGATTTTTTTAATGAGGTTATTAGGGTGGACTCTAATCCAATACAGCTAGTGTCCTTATAAGAAGAGGAGATGAGGGCACAGACTCACACAGCAAGAGGGAAAACCATGTGACAGCTGGGAGAAGGTGGGAATTGCTCTGGCCAAGCCGCCCACTCAGTTCCAGGCATGCCGAGTCCTGCGGCTTGCAAAGCTGGCTTTATATCCTCTTAGTGTTCAGAGGTGACAAACTCAGCCTCCCCAGTTTGTCTCCTTGTGGTTTATCCAAGTCTCCCGTACGTGTCTGTCTCTGACTCTCAGCAGATTTAAGCTCAGTACTCTTGGTGGGAATGTAATACTACTAGCTCAGGTGGCCATGGACCAGGGGCTGAAACCGCAAAATGTTATCTCTTCTCACCACAGTTCTGGAGGCTGGAAGATCAAGGTTCTGGCAGAGCTCAGTTTCTGGTGAGGACCCTCTTTCTGGCTTGCATGACTTTCTTACTAAACCCCCCATGGCTTTCCTCACCGAGTACACCTGTGCAAGGGGAAAGAGCAAGCAGGATGTCTGCTCTCTTCTTTATTTTTGTTTTAAACACTGTTCTCCACAGTGGTTGCACCAATTTACATTCCCACCAACAATGCAAAAGGGTTTACTTTTCTTCATACCTCCTCGAGCATTTATTGTTTAGACTTTTTGATGATGGCCATTCCGACTGGTGTGAAAGATGATACCTAACTGTAGTTTTGATTTGCATTTCTCTGATAATTAGTGATGGTGAGTATCTTTTCATGTGCTTTCTGGTCATCTGTCTGTTGTCTTTGAAGAGATGTGTATTCAGTTCTTCTGTACATCTGATGTCTCTTCTTATAAGGGCACTAATTCTACTGGATCAGGACCCCACCCTTGTGACTTCATTTAACCTTAATTACTTCCATAAAGGTCCTATCTCCTAACACAGCCACACAGGGGCTAGGGCTTCAAAAAATACATTGGGGGATACAGACATTCAGTCCATTACAGGTAATTTGCTTTATTTTGTTATTTTAGAATTAATTTGACTTTATTTATTTCTTTACTTGTGTCGGGTCTTAGTTGCAGTATGCAGGAGCTTTCATTGCTGTGGCATGTGGAATATTAGTTCCCCAACCAGGGATCGAACCCATGTCCCTTGCATGAGTGCTAAGTAGCTTCAATCATGTCCAACTCTTTGTGACCCCATGGACTGTAGCCCACTAGGCTCCCCTGTCCATGGGATTCTCCAGGCAAGAACACTGGAGTGGGTTGCCATGCCCTCTTCCAGGGGATCCTGCATTGGAAGCGAATCCTTAACCACTGGACCACCAGGGAAGTTCCCAGCAGGGAAGTCCTATTTTCACTGCCTTCCTCTCTCTCCTATCTCGACTCCTCTATCCCCACCAATGTTCCCTGGGATCACATCCAGAATGAATTACCAAATCTTTGTCTCAGAAAATCTTCGTCTGTTTCCGGGGAACCCAAACTAGGACAGAAAAGCTGAATGCCATAAGTCCTTCCAGGAAAATTATAGCACTTGGTAGCATGTTAGACGCTCCTAGAAGTCTTCCCTAAAGAAACATTTCACTGAGTTTAACCCAGGACTTCACAAACTTTCTTAACCGCCTTGGAGTGCCCTAGAACACCTCCCAGAATTTATCTGGAAATGCTGTGTAGGGTTGGTGAAAGCTGGGTGTGCATGTAGTTGGTTTATGTATGATTGTTGCTTGGGGCAGGGGGCTTGCGGGTGAGGTCTGGGCGGACCTGCAGGTTGATGGAGACTCTGGTGGAGGAATGTGTGTGAGGGCAGAGGCAGAGGCTGCATGTGGCAGTACTGGCCATCAGCATTAATAATTCATCCAAGGCACTGGAGGAGAGGCTACAAGACACCAGAGGATGTGGGGACGCGACTCTTGCCCTCATAGGGATCATGGGGTAGTGAGGGAGAAAGCAGAGTGAGCTGTAATAGCAGTGAAGTGACCTATGGCAAGAACCCCAATATACATGCTCTGTGTCTGGCCCCGGGGATATTAATTATGCAAAAGAGAAGGGGTCACATGCCTGCCTTGGGCTGAGCCTCTAGACGCTTCACATATGCTTAAGTTCTGGTTGTTGGCTTCCAGACAGTGTTTTATTCATCCGTCCGCATGTTTATTAGACTTTCAGTCAGCCACCTCTGTGACCACTAAAAATGCCTTCTTCATTTTCCCTGAGATGAACCAGATTAAATGATGTTGAAATAATATCCCCGGTTCAACATCAAATTGCACATATTCATAGTCCAGCCATTTAAAAGTGTTATTGATGGGCTAATATTCGTCCTATTAAAATTAAATGGCATGAAATCTGAATTAGCTCAATTGAATTCATTTCCTTCTGGAGTATACTTATCCGTGACTTGAAGGAGTCCGGGCAAAGGCCATCTTGGTTTCCCTCAGTGAGATGCATCCAATTCCAGGCTCCCTAACTTTGAATTTGAAGGTCCCTCTGGGCCTGGAGGAACTGAAGACATGCCTCCTGCCACCTCTTGCTATCTTTAATCCATTTAGCTGGAAACAGGGATAAAATGGTACCAGTTTCATAGAATTTGTTCTCTGAAATGAAGCTAATGAACGCACGTGAGGCCCTTGGCGCAGGTACACAGCAGATGCTCAAGACGTGCTCATTACTAAGATGTTGTCATCATGCCTGTAAGGCTCCTTCACCCAGACATGAGGATGAAGTACCAGAGAGCTGGGCCAGGAACAAACCAGAAGACCCAGATTCTTGTCCCTCACTTGAAAGTGGAAGTGACAATGTTAGTTGCTCAGTTGTGTCTGACTCTTTTCGACCCCAAGGACCATAGCTGTCCATGGGATTTTCCAGGCAAGAATACTGGAGTGGGTTGTCATGCCCTCCTCCAGGGGATCTTCCCCACCCAGGGATCAAACCCATGTCTTCTGAGTCTCCTGCATTGTAGGCGGATTCTTTACCACTGAGCTATGCAGGAAGCCCCCTAGGGGGCCTCAGTGAGTCTTAAATAATCTCAATCAACCAGAATTACCACCATGCCAGAATTCTCTCTTACTCAGAAAGCATTTGGGGTTTTTTTCCATTGACTTTTGATAAGAATGAGGCAAATGACAAAAATAAGATGACATTTAATATTCAAAGCAGCAAATACAGGGCTTTCCTGGTGGCTCAGTGGTAAAGAATCTGCCTGACACTGTAGGAGACACAGGTTCCATCCCTGGTCCAGGAAGACCCCACATGCCATGGGGCAACTAAGCCCGTGCACCACAGTCACTGAGCCTGTGCTCTAGAGCCCAGGAGAAACCACCGCACTGAGAAGCCTGCACACTGCAACTAGAGGAAAGCCTGAAGAACCACGGAGACCCAGCACAGCCAAAAATAAATAAATTAATATTTATTTATTTAATAAATATATTATTAAATTTATTTTTAATAAATTTAATTAAAATTTTATTTTAATTAAATAAAAGTGAGCTCATCCTCAGCTCACTGACCCGGAGCATTCTCTTCTGCGGACCTGGCTCTCTCTATCTCACTGTTGGGCAGAGACGTTGTCTCAATGACCGCAAGGGATTCTCTCATCACTAAAAGATGAGATCTCATTTAGTAACTAGTATTTATTATTGCAGGAAAGTGGACTAATCCATTTTAGGAAGATTTGCCATTAGGGTTGAAATAAAAAGGGCCTTCTAGTAAATACTTCATGAGAAAACACCTCATCAATTAAAGCCTGCCCATCTCAGTCTCGGGGTTCCATGGTGGCTCAGCGATAAAGAATTTGCCTGCCAATCTAGGAGATGCTGGTTTGAGCCCTGGGTCAGGAAGATCCCCAGGAGAAGGAAATGGCAACCCACTCCAGTATTCTTGCCTAGGAATCCCACGGACAGAGGAGCCTGGTGGGCTACAGTCCATGAGGTCGTAAAGAGGCGGACACAACTAAGCAACTAAATAACAACAACATCGGGAGACTATATGTTTCTATCACCTCCTGTCTCCCCCATCCCACCCCTGTTCTTTAGCCCCACGTTGGAACCTGCTTTAGAATTGTCTGGGTAAAGGGAACATGATCACTCCCCTGCAGTTCTGCAGGAACCCGAGTTTTAATCCAGTTCCCAGGAAGACTTCCTGAGTTCTGATTGGATTGGTCCAGATATTACTGACCAGTTGGATGGTGCAGCCCACCCAACTTCAGTCAGCAAATGATGACATATTTTGATCTCTGGAGTCAAACAGTCCTGGATTCACACCCCCAGCTCTACAACAAAATGACCTGAACTCTTGGGACAAACCAGAATCTCATAGCCTCATTCAGCAAGTATTTCTTGAGAGCCTATTATGTGCCAAGCACTGTGCTGGGATCAAAACTGGAGCACAGAGTACTTGCTCTCCTGGTGCTTAAATATACCAGGGAAGAGATTCCTTACACAAATGGTCATTTAACTATAATTGTACTGAACCATCAAAAAGATACTACTGGGTTAGCCAGAAAGAAATATTAAATATCATGGTGGTGGTGGTGGTTTAGTTGCTAAGTTGTGTCCAACGCTTGCAACCCCATGGACTGTAGCCTGCCAGGATCCTCCATCCATGGGATTTCCCAGGCAAGAATACTGGAGTGGGTAGCCATTTCCTACTCTAAGGGATCTTCCCGACCCAAGGATTGAACCCACATCTCCTGTATTGTAGGCAGATTCTTTATCAACTGAGCCAGCAGGGAAGCCCCATTAAATATCATAGGGCTATTCAATAAAGGGAAACCGTAGAGTTAATCAATATAGGAATGTGTTAGGGTACCATGAAATCAGGACAATATGGCTTCATTAACCTCGGAGGACAAGAGAAGCTGCACTAAGGAAGTAATACCTGAAGAAGGTCACAGCCAGAAGGGTGGGAGAGGGGGAGGAAGGGGACTCCAGGCGGAGAGCAGCACATGCAAAGGGCCTGAGGTCATGGAATATTTGATGCAAAGAAGGGAGAGGTCAGTGCAGCCTGTTGATCAGAGCTGGAGGGAGAGAACGGTGCCACACAGATCTGAGGGATTTCAGGAACAGGAAAATAAAACTCACGCTCTGTTGCTGCTGTGAGAATTAAATGAGTTAAGATACCTAATGTATCTAAACTGCTTAGAACACAAAAAAATAATAGTTATTATGAAGGAAGTGTTTAATAATTTACAAACTGTAGTTGGAAGCCCTTATTTTTGGCACACAGCAAAATTTTGACAGCAAGTGTTTCTCCTCAAAGAGTCTCAGGAAATTGTCAGCATCACCTGCCCAGTTTCTCTGGCTCCAAACCCAAGAGGATCCTTGATTCCCTGCCTTGTCTCCCCACTTATGTTTAATCCATCACCAAGTCTCTTAGCTCTACCTCCAACATCTTCCACCTCTCCTCCTGGCCCACGTCCACAACCGCCACCCTCTTGTCCATCGCAGCCTTGGGGAGAGTTCCCTGAGAAACTGTCTACGATGAGGGTTTACATGCAGGAAGGTTATTGGGATCAATTGCTGGAAGGCAGACAAACAGGCAGGGTGGGACAGAGGGTTAGTAACAGAAGCCTCTGCTGATCCCATGGGGCACTCTGGAATGGCCTGGATTGCCCCAAATGGAGGCAAGGAGACCATGTCCACTCTTCATGGACCACTCACTGGAGGCAGGCTGCCCCGGACAAGGCAGCACCCTAAGAGCGCCCAGCTGTGAGTTCTCTAACTGGAAGCTCTTGGCCCCAAGGGGTCTGCCTGCCTCCTCTAGAAGCTGATTTCCCAGGAGGACTGGCAAGTTGTCTTGTCCACCACCGTGTCCCGAATACTAGGTCCTAATAAATATTTATTCACTGGAAGCCCATTATTAGTTTATAATTCAACTGATTATTTTAAGATGTGAGGCAGGTTGGAAGTGGATGTGAAATTCTCAAAGGATTACTGGTGAGATTTCTAAAGGAAGGAGCATAAAAGAGGACAGAAATAGATAATATATTTTTGAGGGAAAATGTATATAATTGTTATTGCTCTTCAAGATCCCATGTAAAGGATTATAGAGTTAATTTAGAACAGTGGTCTCAGCTTTTAGATGTTTAACATGTAAGAGATTTTAAAATATTTTGGTCAGAAAGAAGAATTCTTATTTCAAAAACTATACTAAATTTTCAAAACTCCTTTGGGACCATAAATATCGCATTTATAGGGACATAAAGGGCTCCCCTGGTGGCTCAGATGGTAAAGAATCCACCTGCAATGCAGGAGACACAGGTTTGATCCCTGGAGATGGGAATGGCAACCCACTCCAGTATTCTTGCCTGGGAAATCTCATGGACAGAGGAGCCTGATGTGCTGCAGTCCATGGGGGCACAAAGAGTCAGACATGACTGAGCAACTAGCTCTCACTTTCACTGGGACATAAACCAGTGGTCTCAACTGTGGGACTCCACCCCACAGATTCTAATTTTTTTGGACTGGGGTGTGGGCTGAGCACTGGGATTTTAAAAATCTTCCAGATGATTCTGTGCATGGCCAAGGTTCAGAATCAGAGCTCCAGACGGTGAAAAGGGCACGACAATGGCCTTGGACCCCACGGAGACTGGTGCACTGTGGTACCCTGCCTCAATCTGACTGAGCGTGGATGCAGATGCTGGAGCCGGATGTGTCCATCGGGCTGGGAAGTCGGGGTGCTCGGGCATCGGAGGTGAACTTGATTTTCATGGAATTTAGCAATTTGCCAGCAGCTGTGAGCAGTTTCCCGGTTCATGTGACATGGTGTCTGCTTTTATTTATCATGAAGATAGTTGAGAAAACATTCCAAATAAGACCCGTTGCACCTGTTTCTATAAATGAGCATGTGTCCTAGTTTTCTTAAAGCTGAGATTCACTTCGCTCTCCCTTTTCAGAGTCATGGCTGCTGCAAATTCAAAATGTTCACGCATAGAAACAAACTGTGCAAGGCTGTACTGAAGATTTTCTTAGTGGAGGTTATCGATTCTGTTTGTTTCTCTTGCCTTTTAGGTTTATATGACTGCCTTGTTCAAGCTTTTCGGGCTCATGTTAGTACTTAGAGCAGAATGCTTTTCTACAAAGCGAGAGCCATCTTTGTTAAACGCTAGTGATTCTCTTTTTCATTGTGGTAAAAAAATATATATACCATGTACCACTTAAACACTACTTAAGTGTGCACTTCAGTGGCATTATGACCATCCATGTGGTTGTGCAACCATTACCACCATCCATCTCCAGGGTCTTTTCATCTTGCAAAGCTGAAACCTGTTCCCATCAAATGCATGCGTGTGTGCTAAGTCATGTCCAACTCTGTGTGACCCCATGGACTGTAGCCTTCCAAGCTCCTCTGTCCATGGGATTCTCCAGGCAAGACTACTTGAGTGGGTTGCCATGCCCTCCTCTGGGGTCTTCCCGACCTAGGGATTGAACCTGCGTCTCTTATGTCTCCTGCATTGGCAGGCAGGTTCTTTACCACTACTGCTGCCTGGGAAGCCTGTTCCCATCAAATAGTATCTCCATATATGTCTCCAGGTGGCAGTACCCCTTGCTATGGTTTTGCCTTTTAGACAAGGACAGATGGCTGCTATTTTGGTCATGCAGATCCAAATTCATTTTAGAGGTAGGCCACAGAGTTCAATCTAAGCTCCTCTAGATGGAAGTGGGTTGGAAGCGGTGAGAAGACTCTGTGACAGCTGTGTCTCACCTTGCCCGCATAAGCACTGGTGTGACCCCAAGCATGCAGACAGGGTGGAAGCCGTGATGATCAGATAAAATCCCGGCTCTCAGCTGTCACTTGCTTCCAATGGTGAATGATCTTCTGGAGCTAAATCCAGGGTGAGTTTCGAAAAAGAGAAGAAGAGTATCTTGTGGCCCTGGGAATGGGGGATAGTGTATGCCTGTTACCCCAGCTCCTCCATCACCCGCTCAAGGCCTGTACCATCACATGTGGCCTGAAACACTTTCAGCAGCTCCCTTGCCAGCCTGGTACTCACATACCCACAGCACCTTCCCAAGCTGTAGCCAGAGAGTTTTCTAGTTCAGAGGTGATCAGCTCACCAGCCTGTGCTCCTTTCCAACAAAACCCTCGTCAGTGGCTCCCGTGGCTCAGAGCGCAAAGCCGGGGATCCACCATGTATTCACAGGGCCTCATTCAGGGCTTCGCTTGCTCCACCATCCACCTCACTCTCTGAGCTCCATCCTGTGACTTTCTTCCTTTCTCTTGGAAACCTCCAGATCCCTGCCATCTTGAGCCTTCTGCACACACCCCCTCCCGCAAACACCCACTCCTTCCAACTAAGTCAGCTCATCCTCAGGCCTCTGCCGACCCCAGCTTCCCCAGGCAGCCTTTCCAGCACCTCCTGGCTGGTCAGATTCCATGTTTACTCAACGCTCTCCTGGGAGGTGCATCTCTCATCTGTGCCTGGGTCTCATGGTTAGACATTTGTATTTGTGACATGATTTCATGGATGTCCTTTCACAGAGACATTAAACACCATGTGACCAGGGAGCTCTCAGCAGTGCTGGGACCTCCACCTTTCTGCTCAGGGCCATATCTTTCAGTAGGGCTTCCCTGGTGGCTCAGGTGGCAAAGAATCTACCTGCAATGCCGGAGACACTGGTTCGATCCCTGGGTCAGGAAGATCCCCTGGAGTAGGGAATGGCAACCCGCTTCAGAATTCTTGCCTGGGAAATCCCACGGACAGAGGAGCCTGGAGGGCTACAGTCTCTGGGGTCACAGAGTCAGACACAACTGAAGCAACTTGGCACACACACACGCACACAGATCTTCAATGCCTGATGCTGTGCTAGAACAAGCAGGTCTTTATGAGCTCAGGACCAAGGGCACTTGTCAACAGATGACCCAAAGGCACTGCCAAAAGACTTAGGATCCAGGCAGTCTGAAAATAAAAGGGTTGAGATTCCCTTAAGGACCTGTAAGGTCATAAAATTGTATGACGATAAGGGAAGGTTTCTTGGCATAGAAACAGGAACAGACGGAACAGAGGACATGGGGAAAGGGCCATCAGAAGGGAAGAAACTCCATACTATTCTCCTTAGTGGCTGCACCAGCTTACGTTTGCATCCACACAGGGAAATATATTCAATAGCCCGAGATAAACCATAATGGCAAAGAATATTAAAAATTGTATACATGTATGACCAATTCACTTTCCTGCATAGCAGAAATGAACACAACATTGTTAGTGAACCATTCTTCAATTAAAATAAAAAAAGGGAAGGAAACGGAGCACATGGCCAAAAGGTATTCTTTTATCCCCAAGCTCTTTGCAATGATTTCTGCCTTATCCGTTGAAGTCCAGGACTGTGTCCCTATTTATCTTTCTGTCCCCAGTGTTCAGCCTCTCGTGTGCTGCAAATAATAAGCACTCAATAAATGCTACTTGAAGGGAGAGAGTCATACATCAACCGGGAAGGGAAGAACACAGTGATATTATTCTCCATCATCTAATCAGATTTAACATTCATAATTGATTGTGGCCATTGAATTCTTTTATTGTGATTTCATTAACTGTTCAGCAATCCGTGTGCTTGTATTAACCTCCCAGCCTCTTTCCTGTAATTGAATGTAATGGTTTGAAAGGGTTTGTGATAACGAGGTTAGGGAGGGTCCACGCCCTAGAGTGGACCGTCTACAGTCTCCAGATCCTGAGTATGCTCCCCTCTAGGGGACAGGTCTTCCTGCACCTTCCCCGGGACTCCCCCCAGCTCAGCTCCCGTCCCTGCCAAGTCACGATGCAGCAGCAGCCTCAGGAGAGAGGCACGCAGAAGCTTTGGAAGCGACCAGCTCTGCTTCTGTGAAAACATGTTTATTTAACTTAGGGGTTTATCTCAATTCAGTTCAATCCATTTTGTTCAGAAAGGTCACTGCTTTCTGGATGGTTCTTTAAAAGGGTTTCAGTAGAACTTATTAACTGACCTGTAACCCAGAGACGCCACAAGGGGTTTGAATCCACACATTTTTGGGGCAGATATTTGCTGGGTAGTAGGCCATCTGGTCAGGCTTCCCTGGCGGCTCAGATGGTAAAGGATCTGCTAGTAATGTGGGAGACCTGGATTTGATCCCTGGTTCAAGAAGATCCCCTGGAGAAAGAAATAGCCACCCACTCCAGTATTCTTGCCTGGAGAATTCCATGGACAGAGGAGCCTGACGGGCTACAGTCCATGGGCTCGCAGAGTCTGACACAACTGAGCGACTAACACGCACACATGCACACATGCACACGCGCACACACACACACACACACACAGGCCATTTGCTCATGCTATTCCCTCTGCTTGGAGACGTTCGGCTCATCCTTGGGTCCTCGGTGTCCAGAAACTGTCTCAGGTCCTCTGACCTGATTGAGTTCCCAGGATCAGTTTTCAAGACACCTTATTTCTCTATTTCTACCCGCACTAGACCTAAAGCTGAGTGAGAGCAGGGGCTATGTCCAACTGCCACCAAGTTCCCTAGCACCTAAAAGAATGCCTGGCACACAGTAGGGACTTAATAGGTATCTACTGACTGTCAGATGAGCCAGATAATGGGAATAAGAAAGGTGCCTGAGACACAGGGCACGGATGGAGCCAGGCTGTTCCCTTGGGGTCAGAGGTTTGGGACCAGCCCGGAATCAGAGGCTGGCCTGGCATTCTGCCTCCCAGTGTGTACATGATCAGTTAGGTAAAAAGTGACCTTTTTGTTTATTATTTCGTTAGAAATCTCCTTTATAACAATGTTCTAATTTTGCCATATACCTTGATGACTATCATAATGCTTCTTCCCATTAATCATAATGAAAAGAACAAATAAAGTCAATGGTGAAACGTCATATCAATTTGATTAATGCAGCCCTATATTGAGACAGCCTTTCTTATTAGCTGTAACCTAGATTTTTCCAAGGAGAATAACTCTCGTGGTTGCTGCTTAATTTAAATATATTTCTGGAGATAATTTAGGTCAGAGTTTGTGTGTTTTTTCAAACAAACCCCATTCACATTCAGTGTTTAAGCAAAACCTCTTAGCAGTTGATTCTATCATGTTTGGGGCTCATCACAGTCTCCTGATACTTTACAATTCAAATAACTTGCCTGAAGGCTGGATAAGACCATTTTCATAATCTTAGAGAAAAAAGGAATTTCTGTTCTTCACGTATTCTGCTTGGGTGCTCAGCTTTCAGGAGGATGCTAAGACTCAGATTAATCCCGCAAATGGCATTGACACAGACAAGTGGACCAACCCAAGACCATGCTCTGGCAAAGGCTGTGCTCCAGGCCCCTGGTACCCTGCCAGCAGTCTCCTGGTTTTCAGGACTTAGGATACATAGTGTTTATAACAGTGTCCTGGGACTCCCTGGTGGTCCACTGGCTAAGACTCTGTGTTCCTGATACAGGGGGCCTGGGTTCCATCTCGGGTGAGGGAACTGGATCCCACATAATGCAGCTAAAGATCCTGAATGCCACAACCAAGACCTGGTGCAACCAAGTAAATAAATGAATAAAAATATACTGAAAAGAGAACATAAACAGTGTCCTCACCATAAAAAAGGCTGACTGCCGAAGAACTGATGCTTTTGAACTGTGGTGTTGGAGAAGACTCTTGAGAGTCCCTTGCACTGCAAGGAGATCCAACCAGTCCATTCTGAAGGAGATCGGCCCTGGGATTTCTTTGGAAGGAATGATGCTAAAGCTGAAACTCCAGTACTTTGGCCACCTCATGCGAAGAGTTGACTCACTGGAAAAGACTCTGATGCTGGGAGGGATTGGGGGCAGGAGGAGAAGGGGACGACAGAGGATGAGATGGCTGGATGGCATCACTGACTCGATGGACGTGAGTCTGGGTGAACTCCGGGAGTTGGTGATGGACAGGGAGGCCTGGCGTGCTGCGATTCATGGGGTCGCAAAGAGTCGGACACGACTGAGCGACTGGTCTGATCTGATCTGATCTGTAAACACCTTCGAACATCTGGAGAGCCCTGTGCACAAGCACAGACAGGACGCAGGCGTCAGCCCGGAGAGCAAGCTCTGGTCTTCCTACAACAGACGAGGCTGGGTCAGCGCCCAGACCTGCTCTTTCCACCTGCGCTGCTCCAGCGGAAAGTGCGCTCTGGGCTGGTCTTAGGTTTTAGACTACTTTCTGTGCTTTTCATGCCTACTGTATTTTGATTTGTTTTTTATTTTCCCAGCTCCAGTGTGTCTGACATACTTTATTTCAAAATTCTGGAGGGTTGAATTTGTAAGACTGGAACAAAATTTTCAGACATATGTTTCCTAGGTCTTTGACAAAAGCTGCCTGTATGCGCATGTCACTGTGGTTATATGATTGGGTAGGTTTTTTTTTAAGTTCTGAATGTGAGTTTTCTGGGTTCACCTTTTCTTTTTGAAGCCGAACCAAATAAATTTCTGCCTGCCTGCAACTGCTGTGAGCTCAGTGCCCGCCTCTAGGTCCCAACATTTTCCTGGGCAGAAAGCATGGATGTCAGCATCATCTTGGCCCTGACCCCTCTGCCGAGCCTAAGTGCCCCGTTTTCCCATCCGTGTCACCTTAAAATATGACAGTCGCTCAGACTCCTGCATTTAACAACCTCCCTCTGGTAACTCAGCGGCAAAGCATCCGCCTGCAATGCAGGAGACCTGGATTCAATCCCTGGGTCAGGAAGATTCTCCTGGAGTAGGAAATGGCAACCCACTCCAGGATTCTTGCCTGGAAAATCCCATGGACAGAGGAGCCTGGTGGGCTAAAGTCCACGGGGTCACAGAGAGTCTGACACGACTGAGCAACTGAGCACGCCCGAATAGATGGCTCATTGGGACAGCAACATTTTATTAAAGTTTCAGAGAGTTTGGAGATAATTGAGAATTACAACCAATAAACAAGTGAAACAAACAAACAAAACAAGAAGAAAACAAGCCCAACCAGGAAACAAGAGTATGTGAGGCAAGGCTTTGGCCTGGTGAATTTTGGTAGCAACTTTCCCACCTGATGCACCAAACAATGGTACAAACTCTCAGCATAATTTTGCACAGAATTTAGTACCGGTTTGCGTTGTTTCCCCCACCCCAGAAGAGATCTTAAGACGTGCACAGCCCGAGGCAGGGTCTCTGGGCCCTAAGCCCCTCGCTCTGTGTTCCCCACATATCTTCCCACAGGCTCTGGGAAGTTCTCGGGTGGTCATGGGCTGGGATGAAGCGTGCCCCGCCATGCAGGATATGAAGAAGGTCCGCTAGGCCTGGAAGGTACTGCCTCCCCCTAAAAGTCTCTTTTTCCATCTCAGAACAATTCAGAGAGCAAGGTAGGTCCCAGGGAGAACACCACCAATCTCCATCTCATGGCTCCTTGCCTGGGCGTGCGGGGGTCTGCCTGACACCGCCTGTGTTTATCAGGAGTTTCAGGCAAGTCCAGGCGTGTGTGGCCGTTTATAGCTCGGGCTGCGGGAACCTATTTATGCCACAGAGCCAGGGCCCTCCTGGGACAGAGCAAACCCACGGGAAGGGGTTCGGTGCACAAGGACAAACACAGCTAATTGTGGGTGGCTCAGCAGGGTCCTGTCCCCACTTTATCCTCCTCTCTGGCCCCAGGAGGGGCTTTCCAGGTGACTCAGTGGTAAGGAATCCACCTGTCAATGCAGGAGATACAGAGGCACAGGTTCGATCCCTGGGTCAGGAAGATCCCCTGGAGAAGAGAATGGCTACCCACTCCAGTATTCTTGCTTGGAGAATAACATGAACAGTGGAGCCTGGCGGGCTAGAGTCCATGGGGTCACAAAGAGTCGGATACAAC
>NW_011494871.1:3754401-3781304 GCF_000754665.1 Bison bison bison
AACAGCAGAACAACAAAAACAAAAGCCGTATCGATTCCCTGGGAAAGGTGGTAACTGGGAAAACTTGGGCGGGGTCATCTATCATAGAACATGAATCTTTGTATGCACTCTGCAGAAAAGAGCCAGAGTGGCTTCTGTTTTCTGCAGCTGCATCCTGACGGACAGACACACAATGAGCAACAAAACACAGCGTAAGGAGTCTGTGGGCCTCGCGGAGGCCACAGCCGCAAGGAGCAGCCTGAGAGTCCTTCCCGCCCAAGCGTGGCTGGTGGGCTTGTCCCTAAGACTGAACAAAATCCAGTTTTTGAATCTGAAAGGGAAACCAAACCCTTTCCTGGGGAGCCTGAGTGAGACCCTGGTGAGCTGTCTTCTAGAATGACATCCTGTTTTTCTCATCGCGAATGGGTTTATTGTGTGTCACAGATAACACGGTGTAACAGGTGATGCCTGCTGTTTTTCCCCATCCCCAGGTGAGACTTTACTGAGGGTGGCAGTGGCTAGTAACCAGCCAGTCTCAAAGCTCGGACCCACCACAGTCTACTGACACTCGGGGCTTCTAGCTACCCTGTCAGTTACGACTGTGCTTTGAACAGCATTGTATTCCTTGTTCTAGGAACGCTGCCTGTCTATTTTTATATCTGCATCTGCAAGTTTGACAAGTGTCAAAACAAAACAAAAAACTCACAAAGAGGAGTTTATTTGAGAGGGAGGGGAAAAAAATCAAATAATGGTAGAGATATAACTGACATTACATTTTCATTATTGGCTCTAAATACAGTATTAAACTCCACAATTCCTTTTAGAATAGTCATGTGTTGGAATAGGGAGAAAATTTGTTTACCATCTGTGACGCTTTCTTACTCGGCATCTTATGAAATGTCACTTTTCAACAGAAGAGCTGCCACCAATTTCAGGTCAAAAAAA
Organism: Bison bison bison; assembly: GCF_000754665.1. NCBI lineage: Eukaryota > Metazoa > Chordata > Mammalia > Artiodactyla > Bovidae > Bison > Bison bison. The sequence continues at coordinate 3,755,326 of NW_011494871.1, forward strand.
AATAATGGATCACTAACTTTACTTTTCAAAGAGACTAGAATTTTTGCTTAACATACTCACTAATGAATGGGTGTATCCTTAAAAGCAGAATTAAGAAGATACTTAAGGCTGTGGGTTTCAGTTTCTTATAAAGTACATGCAGTGTTTTGGTATTCTGTTAGGAAAAGGTTTGTATCCTTCCACCCGCTCCAGTCAGAGCAGTCTCTCTTCCTGCAGGGGAGCAGGCTCGGGGTCTGGCTGGGCAGATACTGGCCGCCAGGTGCACCTCGGCCTCCGGCCTCTCCTCACTGATGAATGAAGTTCTGCAGGTGTCCAGCTCTGTGTCAGCTGTGTTAAACATTTCAGGACATAATCGATTTTCTTTGTGGGTTTCTCTGCTTTGTTGTTATTCAGTCGCTCACTCACGTCCGACTCTTTGCAGCCTCATGGACTGCAGCACGCAAGGTTTCCCTGTCCTTCACTATCTCCTAGAGTTTGCTCAAATTCATGTCCATTGAGTCGCTGATGACGTACAACCATCTCATCCTCCGTCGCCCCCTTCTCCTCCTGCCCTCAGTCTTTCCCAGCATCAGGGTCTTTTCCAAAGAACTGGCTCTTTGCATCAGGTGGCCAAAGTATTGGAGTTTCAGCTTCAGCATCATTCCTCCCAATGAATATTCACAGTTGATTTCCTTTAGGATTGACTGGTTTAATCTCTGTTTTATCTCATTACAAACTTTCTTCTCTAAACCTCACTTTACATAGTAATCAGGCAGGAGACTTGATCATTCATCACTCACTCCCTCTGCGGTAACTTTTGTCCTGTGTCCTATGGTCCAGCCTGAGATCTGTGCTCTAATCATCACAGGGATGCTTGAAGCCGCAGAAAACACAGGAGGTGAGGGTGGGGACATTCAGACCTAGACCACCTGCGTATTTTCTTTGTTAAATAAGCACTTTGCTTCTCTTACTCATAGCTGTTCTTTTTAGTTGATTTACAATGTTGTGTTAGCTTCTGGTATACAGTACAGTGATTCAGTTATATATATCATATTCTTTTCCATTATGGTTTACTACAGAATATTAAATATAGTTCCCTGCGATATACGGTAGGATCTTATTGTTTATCAATTCTATGAGTAACAGTTTGCATCTGCTAGGCCAGACTCCTGATGTATCCCTTCCCCCTCCCCATTAATAGCTACTTTTGAGTGAGGGTGTGAGATAATAGTAAGTATATGTTTCTATTAGAAAGATAATAGAAAATGTAAGAGAAGGTTTCTGTCCCAGAGTTCCTTCAGTTCAGTTGCTCAGTCATGTCTGACTCTTTGCGACCTCATGAACCACAGCACACCAGGCCTCTCTGTCCATCATCAACTCCCGGAATTCACCCAAACCCATGTCCACTGAGTCGGTGATGCCATCCAACCATCTCATCCTTTGTCGTCCCCTTCTCCTCCTGCCCTCAATCTTTCCCAGCATCAGGGTCTTTTCAAATGTGTCAGCTCTTCGCATCAGGTGGCCAAAGTATTGGAGTTTCAGCAGAGTTCCTTAAGCCCTGATAATTCCTAAGTGAAAAGAACACTAAGGGAGCGACTTCCCTGGTGGTCCAGTGGTTAAGATTTCACCTTCTACTGCAAGAGGTGTGGGTTCGATTCCTGATCTGGGAGCTAAGATACCACTGCCTCACAGCCAAAAAAACCCCAAACATAAAAAAACATAAAACAGAAGTAATATTGTAACACACTCGAGAAAGACTTTAAAAATTGTCCACATGAAGAAAAAAAAAGTCTTAAAAAAAAAAAAAATCCCACTGGTGGCATTTCTTGTTCTAACGTTGGTCTCAGGCCCCAGTTCCTGACACAGGGCTCCTGAACCCCTTGGAATTTCCTGGGGGAATAGGAGGGCCTTTTGTTCTAATGAGACAACTCTGGGTGGGCTCCTAGATGGCTCCTGGATGAGGGCTGGTTGCTGGAAAGAACAAGCCATGATTAGAAGCTTGGAGTTTTAGCCCCACCTCATTCTCTTGAGCAGGGAGAAAGGCCGAGGATGGTGTTGATGACCTTGCCTTGGGCTGCCCAGGTGGTGCCTGTGGTAAAGAACCTGGCTCCAATGCAAGAGACATAAAAGACGTGGGTTCAATCCCTGGGTCAGGAAGATCCCATGGAGGAGGGCATGGCAACCCACTCTAGTATTCTTACCAAGAATCCCATGGACAGAGAAGCCTGGCAGACTACAGTCCATAGAGTTGCAGAGAGTCGGACACGACTGAGCGGCTAAACCACCACATAAAGACACCAGCCACACCCACTCCAGCGTGTCTCATCTAATGAATGCCTTATCTAATGAACGTCTAATGAATGACTCTATTTCCAATTAAGGTCCCGCTCTGCGGTACTGGGGGTGAGGATTTCAACCTCTAGAGTTTTGGGGGGACAAAGTTGGCCCATAACAAAGTTCACCTCTGAAGAGAAAAATGTGCGAGTCCAAAGGTGAGAGGCCCTGCAGCACATTAGGGATGAACTGGGTCAGGAAGATGGCTCAGGAATACGGTAAACTTTTCAGAGGGGGTTGGAGGCCACGGCCCTGCAGTACTGGCTGCAGGATCCGGGGAGATTTCAGCGAGGAGTCTCAGGTGGTCCCAGAAGATGGAGTGCAGACTGGGTGTGCTGGGTGACTTGAAAAGTCCTGCAGTTCCATGTCATTGAACAAGCATTTGCCAAGCACCCTGTGCTAAGAGCTGGGTGCCCTGCTGCTGCCCACGGAGAGCTCATAGGTTTATGGTCAATGTCTGCATTTTTTTTCATAGAGTTCAAAAACACTTGAGACTTCCCTGGTGGTCCAGTGGTTAAGACTCCAAGCTCCCAATGCAGGGGGCCCAGGGTCGCTTCCTGGTTCAGAGAACTAGATCCCATATGCCACAACTAAGAGTTTGGATGCTGCAACCAAAGATCTCACGTGTTGCAACTAAGGTCAAAAAACCTGAGTGCCACAACTGAGACCCGGCGCAGCCAAATAAGTAAATATAAACAGAAAACAAACCAAAAAAGCCCAAAACAGTTAAGTTCCTTTTTGAACCACATTTTCATTTGTCTTGAGCTAGACAGAGAGGTAAGAAGCAGCGAAACCATCAGCCAGGTGCTAAAATTACAGAACAAAGTGGTGAGGTGTCAGTTTTCTATTGGTTTGGAAACAAACAGTAATGGGCTGATGGGATAAAGGAGTGGGGAGGGGTGGGCAGGTGGCGAGGGCCGCACAAGAGGTGGGAACGAGGCTCGTGGTCTCACCCCACGTGTCCTGTTCTGACAAAAGGAGGCGCCTTTATGAGGCTCTGCAGATGTCAAGTGTGTCTTGCCTAAGATTCAAGACAGGGTGTCTCTGCTCGAGGCATGCCAAATTTGCAAGCGTACAATACGGTCTCTTATTAGCAGAGTTAAATTTAATAGAGCACATCTTGCATCCTGTTGAGATTTGGGAACTTACACATGCTTGTCTCCTGTCTGCCATCACTCTGCCACCACGCCACCTGGTTCAGGAAGCTGGACCTGCTGTTTCTTGTTGGCAAAACGGGAATAATAATAACTTTCTAGCATGACGATGAGACCTGGACAAGACAGCACATTACAGACCCTGGCCCGATCCTGGCACACAGTCACATGTATAAGAGCGTTCTCCAGGCTTGCTCAAACAGCCACAGCTGTCCCTGTTGTGGCTTCAGGAGTTCGGAGGAGCCAGTGCCGGGAGGTGGTTCGGGGGGAGCCCCGGGGGCCGGGAGACTGGTAAAGAGGGGGACAGACGTGGAAGCAGAGGCCCAGGGAAGCTCAGGGGCGGAGGGCCTCAGGAACGTTGGCACCACGTCTGAGCGAGGCCTGGCTGGGCAGGTGTACACCTTCCCCACACCTGTGTGTCCCTCTGCCCACGGCCGCTGACTGGGATGTGGACCCTGGGCTCTTCAAGGGCTCCTAACTCACCTCTCCGCCTCCTTCCCATCTGCCCATAGAAAGATCCCATGGGTTCAAATCCCTTCCCACCCGCCTGGGCTTACAGCCCTCCACCACTGCTGGTACCTTTAGTACAAAGTCACATCCCCTGCTGTGCTTCACAATGCCCACCAGATGCGGTCCCTCAGGCCCCGCCAACTTGCTGCCTTGCTGACAACTACATGGAAGAAATTGTTCTCCCTCGTCCTCACCATGTTCCCTGTGGTCTGTGGGCCTTTGCACCTCCTGTTTCCTCGACTTAGACTGCATGTACCCTTGCCCTCCTTTGCGTCCTCTGTCAGACCCCTGACATATTTCCTCCTCCAGGAAGCCCTCCTTGTCTACCACCCAACCCAAGACTGAGTTGATATCCACATGAATCCTTAAGTTGCCTGGAGGCCCCTCACAGGGTAGCTGGCAGACAGGACATTTAGTAAACATCTGCTGATTGAATAGATCTGGGGGGCTCGCTGTGGGCTCAGCTGGCAGATAACTGAGATAATTAACTGGCAGCTCACTGCATGTGTCAGTCAGGGGTCCAGCAGGAAACACGTGACTCAATCAGCCAGGGTCATCAGGAGCATGCGACCAAGGGACTTTCTGTGAAGGTGTAGACAGGGTCAAGGTCATCCAACAAGGGAGGATGAAGCATCTGCTCTGGGACTGAGGACTGGGGTGGGGGAAGCCGCCGCCACCCTTGGCCTGATCGGACAAGAGGAGGGGGTCTCAGATCCTCAGGGCTGCAGCCGGAGGAGGGGCTGCTGGCCCTGCGGCCTCTGTAGTAGAAAAACAAAGGGCTGGTCAAGGTGGTCACAGCCCTGTGGGCTCCGAGGAGTGAAAAGGATGGTGAGTGAATCCGTGGGGAGGAAGCAGACTATCCGGCTGTTCTAATAACCTACCAACCTGTTCTAATCACCCACCCAAAACTATCAGATGGGCTTCCCTGGTGGCTCAGTGGTAAAGAACCCGCCTGCCAAGGTAGGAGACGCAGGTTCAATCCCTGGATTGGGAAGATCCCCTGGAGAAGGAAATGGCAACCCACTCCAGTATTCTTGCCTGGGAAATCCCATGCACAGAGGAGCCTGGGAGGGCTACAGTCCATGGGGTCACACAGTCGGACATGACTGAGCAACTAAGCATGTGTGCGAGTGCATGCACACACACACAATGTCAGAGTGGCGGACTCCAGCTGCTGGTGTTAACATTTCCATTCCTCAGAAAGGAACAGATTAATCTGCCAACTGTATAGAGAACAAAACTATTTTCATTAAATTAAAAAGATTAAGACTTTTTAAAAAACTTAATTTAGTCTCTGGGTTTTACTGTAATTTAATAAAGGTAGTTTTTAACTTTTTTTAATTATTTTTTTTCAGTTTATTTTATTTTTTTTATTTTTATTTTTTTTATTTTATTTTATTTTTAAACTTTACAAATTGTATTAGTTTTGCCAAATATCAAAATGAATCCACCACAGGTATACATCTGCTTGGAGATTTGTCCTGAACTAGACATGATTCAGCCTCAATCTGCGAGTGGATCTGCCCATTCATTGCCAGACGGCATGAGGTCTGAGCAAGTGCCTCTTGTCTGACCAGGGACATCCCTTCCCAAGGCATGGGCATCTCCACAGAGACAGATGTGACTGTCTCCCCACTGTCTGCCCACCAGTCTGGAAGTTAGATGCTGGCCCCAGGGAGAACTGGCAATTCGAGGGTTAACAGGTTGTCACCTGGATGACATCAGTATGCAGGCTTCCTGCCTGAACAGACACACTTCTTAATTTGCAAATCCACACACAGCCTCCTGTCTGGGGCTCGCAAAGACTCCTGTATGCGTGAAGGGCTCAAGGCCAGCTGCTTTTGTCTGGATTTAGGTGGCTTCTTGGCTCAAGCCAGAAGCCCCTTCTTGGCTTCTGAGCTTCTTGGCTCAGAGTGCCAGCAAGTGGAGGCTGTGGGGGCCAGATGCGAGCCCAGCCTCGGGCCCCCCAAAGAAACAGCATCAGAGGAACCAATGCACCTGCATTTGCATCTTCCTGCACCCAAGCTCCAGGCGCTCTAGGCCTCTCCTCAGGGAACCCAGCTTTGGTGGCCACATATCTGTCACACAGTCTTTGCTATTTCAAGACCACTTGGGGTGGGAGGCAGAGCTGGGGCAGAGGAGGGAGGAAAGGAGGGTTCCATCTGGGTGTTCTCGGGGGTCCCTCAGGTTGGCTGGCGCAGAGAGAAAGGCAGCACCCTGGACAGCAGCCAGGGTCCAGAGCATGAGTCTGGAGCAGGGCGGAGTCTGGACAAGGATGGAACTCAGTTTCCTCAATCGATGGGGCTCTGACTAAGCTAAGCAAGCGCAGGACCCCTAGGAGTTAGGAGGTCTGTCGTCAGAACCCACAGAGGTGCCAGGGGAGGACAGGGCCTGGGGAGCTCATGGGCCGTACCTTATCCTGGGCTGCGGCTTCTAGTGAAGGCAGGGCATCCTCAAACACCACAACCAGTCAATCTTCTCTGGACTGGAATCTCAGAGTCTGGATTCCCATCCTGCTTCTACACTGACCAGCTGTGGCTGACTCCAATTTCGGGTCTTCCCTGAACCACCGTTTCTTCCTCTGGGAGACAGGGTATAATCGTGCCTGTCTGGTGAGGCTTTGGTGAGGACTGAGGGTGATGTGGGCTCTCAGTGATGGTGGCAGCCACCAATGCTAATGTACGAATGAGTTTAATAGGGTAGCTCTTCCAGAATCCAGTGTTTGCTGCCGGCCCTGTACTCTGCCAACATTTCCTAGGAAGCATAGCTGTGTCTGAGGAGCTGTGAACACAAACATGACCAAGCCCAGGGCTTCCTAGGAGTAGCTCCACAGGCAGGTGGAGGGTCGTGGGGTACACTGATAACCCTGTGCTTTTCTTTCTCCCTAGAGTCCAGCAGTGTCTGCAGACGAGCTATGGAAGGCTGTAAATAGCTAAGCAATAAATAAATAATGAACCCAATTACGTGTGTGCCCGACTCTTTGTGACCCTGTGGACTGTAGCCTTCCAGGCTCCTCTGTCCATGGGATTCTCAAGGCAAAAATATTGGAGTGGGCTGCCATTTCCTCCTCCAGGGGATCTTCCCGACCCAGGGTTCGAACCCAGGTCTCCTCTGGCTCCTGCATCAGAAAGTGGATTCGTCACTGCTGAGCTACCTGGGAAGCCTGATTACAGATGGTTTTAATTCTGTGAGCCTGCCTGGCTGCCAGACACGGGAGTCAGAGTGAATGTAATTTCCTTTAACCACACCTTCCCGAGGGTGGAGACTGTGGGTAATCTCTGCCTCCCCCACACCCTGGAAAGCATGTGTCAGGCCAGTGCAGCCTGCTGCCTGCTGTCCCCCGGGTTTCAGGAAAGCTTGGAATCTAGAGCAGTGGAGTATCTCAGAGGTAAATCCCGCCCCTTGCCCCGCGGTAAAGTGATTGGAGAATCATTCCCTATGGACTGAAACTCCAAGAGCAGACAAGCAGAACAATTAAGGGAAGAGGCTGGGCCTGTCCAGACAACATATTTCTCATTCCTGAAGTCAGGAGACCCCCCAGACCACATGTGCTCAGAAAAGGCTTCTTGGAGGCCAAAGGGGAGTCATGTCAAGGGGTGTTCTACCCAGATGCCTTTGAGGTAAGATCCATCTTGGCTAAGAGATGCATGCGCACATAAGAGGACCCTGAGATATACCAAATATGGACTGTGAACCAGGCAAATCAAAACGATTGGCCACAGGAAACCTGGAAGAAATATGCCACAAAAGTAATTCAAACTACCACGAGGGCGCAACTTGACTATCTCTTTCTCTGAGTCTGCCCACAAGCCATCCACATGTACTGTACTCTTTTCCTCTTAATAAATACTTTGTTTCACTGCTTTTCATCTTTGTGGGAATTTTTTTCTGCAAAACCAAAAGAGCCAGGGCCCTCGTCACAGACCACTGGTCTAGTGGCTAAGATCTGATGCTCTCATCACCATGACCAGGCCTCAGTCTCTGGGGATTGCAGCCCTGCGAGCACAGCAGAGAAGGATGCCCAGGCCTGGAAAGCCCCTTCCGCCCAGCTCTTCTTTGGGACCAGCCAATACCATGCTATTCTGAGCTGTGGGCGGGAGGGTCCCTGCCATGGCCTAAACACACAGAAAACCAGCTCCTCAAAGAACACAGGCTCCTCTCGCTCATGACCAGTCACCACACTGGCCCGGGGCTCCTCTGGCTCCAGATGCTCCTCGGCCCCCTACTCACCTGCCCAGGGCCCCAAACTGCAGATTCACAGGAGCTGCACAGACACCAGGGAAGGGCGCTTCCCTGGAGCACAGGCAGGGCTTGAGCTGTGGAAGCTCCTACAGGAGAGAAGGACAAATCAATTAACTTGTCATGTCCTTCCTCTTGGCAGAAATGCAATCGACTCTTGCAGAGAGGAGGCCTGGTGCCCATTTCCATGTTCTTCTGTGGTCTGAGCTCTGGCCCCAGGTGTGCTGGCCAGGGTGGTGTTCACAGCAGGGGTTGGGGATCCCTCTACCGAGTAGACCTGAAGCTGGAAACTTCCATGTGCCAGACTGTGATGCAGAATCTCAACCTTGGCACCGAGACAAGCACTGAGGGCTGGAGTTGTACGCGGTACAATTTTTATAAAAACATTTGATAAAATGTAATCACTTTTTGTCTTACCTTAAAAGTGGGGTATCTCTTCATGGCTGCTCCAGCAAAGCGCAGCCACTGCTCCTTACCTTGGACGAGGGGTATCTCCTCACGGCCGCCCCTCCTGACCTTGAACATGGAGAAGCTCCTCTCGGCCCTCCTGCGCCCGCGCAGCTGCCGCTCCTCATACATGGGGTTGCTCAAGTAAGTACGTAAGACGTAAGTAACCCAAGTAAGATGGTAGGTGTTGTGAGAGGGCATCAGAGGGCAGACACACTGAAACCATAATCACAGAAAACTAGTCAATCTAATCACACTATGACCACAGCCTCAATGAAACTAAGCCATGCCATGTGGGGCCACCCAAGACAGACAGGTCATGGTGGAGAGGTCTGACAGACAGAATGTGGTCCACTGGAGAAGGGAATGGCAAACCACTTCAGTATTCTTGCCTTGAGAACCCCATGAACAGTATGAAAAGGCAAAATGATAGGATACTGCAAAAGAACTCCCCAGGTCGGTAGGTGCCCAATATGCTACTGGAGATCAATGGAGAAATAACTCCAGAAAGAATGAAGGGATGGAGCCAAAGCAAAAACAATACCCAGTTGTGGATGTGACTGGTGATAGAAGCAAGGTCTGATGCTGTAAAGAGCAATATTGCATAGGAACCTGGAATGTTAGGTCCATGAATCAAGGCAAATTGGAAGTGGTCAAACAGGAGATGGCAAGAGTGAAAGCCAACATTCTAGGAATCAGCAAACTAATGGACTGGAATGGGTGAATTTAACTCAGATGACCATTATATCTACTACTGTGGGCAGGGATCCCTCAGAAGAAATGGAGTAGCCATCATGGTCAACAAAAGAGTCCGAAATGAAGTACTTGGATGCAACCTCAAAAACGACAGAATGATCTCTGTTCGTTTCCAAGGCAAACCATTCAATATCATGGTACTCCAAGCCTGTGCCTCAACCAGTAATGCTGAAGAAGCTGAAGTTGAACTGTTCTATGAAGACCTACAAGACCTTTTAGAACTAACACCCAAAAAAGACGTCCTTTTCATCATAGGGGACTGGAATGCAAAAGTAGGAAGTCAAGAAACACCTGGAGTAACAGGCAAATTTGGCCTTGGAATACGGAATGAAGCAGGGCAAAGACTAATAGAGTTTTGCCAAGAAAACGCACTGGTCATAGCAAACACCCTCTTCCAACAACACAAGAGAAGACTCTACACATGGACACCACCAGATGGTCAACACCGAAATCAGATTGATTATATTCTTTGCAGCCAAAGATGGGAAAGATCTATACAGTTAGCAAAAACAAGACTGCGAGGTGACTGTGGCTCAGATCATGAACTACTTATTGCCAAATTCAGACTGAAATTGAAGAAAGTAGGGAAAACCACTAGACCATTCAGGTATGACCTAACTCAAATCCCTTATGATTATACAGTGGAAGTGAGAAATAGATTTAAGGGCCTAGATCTGATAGAGTGCCTGATGAACTATGGAATGAGGTTCGTGACATTGTACCGGAGACAGAGATCAAGACCATCCCCATGGAAAAGAAATGCAAAAAAGCAAAATGACTGTCTGAGGAAGCCTTACAAATAGCTGTGAAAAGAAGAGAAGCAAAAAGCAAAGGAGAAAAGGAAAGATATGAGCATCTGAATGCAGAGTTCCAAAGAATAGCAAGAAGAGATAAGAAAGGCTTCCTCAGTGATCAATGCAAAGAAATAGAGGAAAACAACAGAATGGGGAAGACTAGAGATCTCTTCAAGAAAATTAGAGGGAACATTTCATGCAAAGATGGTCTCCATAAAGGACCGAAATGGTATGGACCTAACAGAAGCAGAAGATATTAAGAAGAGGTGGCAAGAATACACAGAAGAACTGTACAAAAAAGATCTTCACGACCAAGATAATCATGATGGTGTGATCACTGACCTATAGCCAGACATCCTGGAATGTGAAGTCAAGTGAGCCTTAGAAAGCATCACTACAAACAAAGCTAGTGGAGGTGATGGAATTCCAGTTGAGCTATTTCAAATCCTGAAAGATGATGCTGTGAAAGTGCTGCACTCAATGTGCCAGCAAATTTGGAAAACACAGCTGTGGCCACAGGACTGGAAAAGATCAGTTTTTATTCCAATTCCAAAGAAAGGCAATGCCAAAAATGCTCCAACTACCACACAATTGCACTCATCTCACACGCTAGCAAAGTAATGCTCAAAATTCTCCAAGCCAGGCTTCAGCAATACATGAACCGTGAACTTCCAGATGCTCAAGCTGGTTTTAGAAAAGGCAGAGGAACCAGAGATCAAATTGCCAACATCCGCTGGATCATCGAAAAAGCAAGAGAGTTCCAGAAAAATATCTATTTCTGCTCTATTGACTATGCCAAAGCCTTTGACTGTGTGGATCACAATAAACTGTGGAAAATTCTGAAAGAGATAGGAATACCAGACCACTTGACCTGCCTCTTGAGAAATCTATATGCAGGTCAGGAAGGAACAGTTAGAACTGAACATGGAACAACAGACTGGTTCCAAATAGGAAAAGGAGTACGTCAAGGCTGTATATTGTCACCCTGCTTATTTAACTTCTATGCAGAGTACATCATGAGAAACGCTGGGCTGGAAGAAGCACAAGCTGGAACCAAGATTGCCGTGAGAAACATTAATAACTTCAGATATGCAGATGACACCACCCTTATGGCAGAAAGTGAAAAGGAACTAAAAAGCCTCTTGATGAAAGTGAAAGTGGAGAGTGAAAAAGTTGGCTTAAAGCTCAACATTCAGAAAACGAAGATCATGGCATCCGGTCCCATCACTTCATGGGAAATAGATGGGGAAACAGTGGAAACAGTGTCAGACTTTACTTTTCTGGGCTCCAGAATCACTGTAGATGGTGACTGTAGCCATGAAATTAAAAAACGCTTACTCCTTGGAAGGAAAGTTATGACCAACCTAGACAGCATATTCAAAAGCAGAGACATTACTTTGCCAACAAAAGTCCATCTAGTCAAGGCTATGGTTTTTCCAGTGGTCATGTATGGATGTGAGAGTTGGACTGTGAAGAAAGCTGAGCACAGAAGAATTGATGCTTTTGAACTGTGGTGTTGGAGAAGACTCTTGAGAGTCCCGTGGACTACAAGGAGGTCCAACCAGTCAATTCTAAAGGAGATCAGTCCTGGGTGTTCATTGGAAGGACCGATGCTAAAGTTGAAACTCCAATACTTTGGCCACTTCATGCGAAGAGTTGATTCACTAGAAAAGACCCTGATGCTGGAAGGGATTGGGGGCAGGAGGAGAAGGGGACGACAGAGGATGGGATAATCCGATGGCATCACCAACTCGATGGACATGAGTTTGAGTAGACTCCGGGAGTTGGTAATGGACAGGGAGGCCTGGCATGCTGCTATTCATGGGGTCTCAAAGAGTCGGACTTGACTGAGAGACTGAACTGAACTGAACCACTTTTTCAAAATAGAAATAAAAATGAATCTTATTGAAATAATTTTGATTGATGCTTTGGATATTCATGAATTGTAACCTATTTGTATTCAAAATTTTCATAGATGACTTTGCATATTTTCATAAGAAAAAACAGGAGAGAGTCTGCTTAAATTTTGGAAAAATGGGAAGCAGTGACATTTAGCCCACATCTGGTGAGCATGGACCATGTAACACTTACAAACAGGATGTAACCCATTCTTCATTTAATGAAGATTGGATTAAAACAATGGAATTGGAAATAAGAAAGAAAACTATTCGAACTGAACCAATGGCTTGAATAGGTCAAACAAGATCTCTGAAACTTCATATTCTGTAGTACATGAAGATTTAATTACTAATCAAAACAGCGAGAGTGTAAGTGGGCCTTCTTTCTGCTCTGGCTGAGGCTCCAGCACATAAGGAGAGCCGTGGGCCATTGAGATTCTCATTATAAAACCTGCCCTGCAGGACCCGTGGGCAGAGATGGTGTGTGTGTGCTCAGTTCAGTTCAGTTCAGTTCAGTCGCTTAGCCGTGTCTGACTCTTTGCGACCCCATGAATTGCAGCATGCCAGGCCTCCCTGTCCATCACCAACTCCCAGAGTTCACTCAGACTCACGTCCATCAAGTTGGTGATGCCATCCAGCCATCTTATCCTCTGTCTCAGTCGTGTCCAACTCTGCGACTCCATGGACTATAGCCTGCCAGGCTCCTCTGTCCCTGGAATTTTCCAGGCAAGAATACTGGAGTAGTAGGTTGCCATTTCCTACTCCAGGGTATCTTCCTGACCCAGGGATCAAACCCTCATCTCCTGCATTGGCAGGTGGATTCTTTACAACTGAGCCACCAGGGAATTACCATGGTCTGAACTTGGAACCTCCCCCAGGCCACAGTTCATCAGATCAGATCTTTTCTCCCAGAAAATTTTAAACCAACATTTACAGAATAGCAGTTAGCCAATAGCACCATCTGAAAAGAACAAGAAATGGTATATAATTTCAAAGGTCATAGCACTGTGGCTCCCACAAAATAGATTTTAAAATTTACTTGAAAAGCATTACCAGCTCACACTTTTCTGGGCAAGATGAGTCACCTAGTCTTTAAATAAATACACGTTGAGTGTCAGTGCTGAAAGGAACTGGAGATGAAGATGGAGACCCTGGCCTCATGGAGCTTTTACTCCAGTGGAGAAGGCGGTGTGACTCAGAGTCAGGCACAGCGACCCCCGAGAAGACATGGCTGCCGGTCACCCACGAAAGCCATCTGGAGGGAGGGCTAGGTGTTGACGCGTCACCCTGCCCCTGGCCAACCATTGAAGGATGATTGTAGCTCTCCCCCTGACCCCACAGCAGGCTGCCTTCCTCCTCTCCCCACTCCCTTCTGTAAGTAGCCTCTGTGGTTTTAGGTGGGATAACACAGTGAATTTCTTTTAGGAAGCAGCAGCATTCAAATGCATGGAAATTCAGAGAAGGGAGATGGCATGGCTGAAGCTGATGTTTAAAAAAAACCTTCATGATGATGAATGTGTCCTTTCCTGGGATAAATGGCCACCTGAGTCCTCTGGGCTGTAAACTCGGGTTCCTGAGATGTTAATTGAAGCTGTTTAAAAAAAATAAAATAACAGGCTGTGAGATGAGAGTTAGAAAAAAAATAGGAAGCTGGAGCCACAGATGGGTGGAAGTCTCACTGATTCCTATAGAAATAGAGCTTTTAAAATTAGCTCGGTATATAAATAGTCCAGGACGTGGGGTTGATTTACTATCTATATTTCCCACTGTTGATTCCATTTCTGTTTTGAGAAATCTATCATGTTGGCGGGTTCCTCAAAGACGCAATCTGGGCTCTGGCCTCAGTAACTATGACAACGGCTGATTGCTGGGGTTCACACGTGGGCCGCCAGGCGAGCCCTTGGACGTTTTCACAGCCTGGCCTTTGACTTGTCTTCCTGTTGTTGCTACTTGTCCAGGAAAAATTCTTGGCTTCTTCCTTCTTGATATGTTGTCACATTCCTATGTGTGCATGCTCAGCTGTTTCAGGTCGTGCCTGACTCTGTGCGACCCCTTGGACTGTAGCCCACCAGGCTCCTCTGTCCATGGGATTCTCCAGGGAAGAATACTGGAGTAGGTTACCATTTCCTCCTCCAGGGGATCTTCCCCACCCAGGGATTGAACACGCATCCCCTACATTGCAGGCAGACTCAGTGCTCTGTAAACAGTGTCCATGGTCATTTTTATCATAAGAAAGACGGAGTCTCTCCATTCCATTCCCTTGCCTGGTGCTGCCGGGCTCCAGCTCCCAGCTGGCTGGATGCCACCCCCTGGCCCCTGAAAGGCCAAGGAGGACACACCTCCTTCCCTGTGTTCATCGTGCAGCCTCCTGTGTCCCCATATCCTGCTGCAAGGAGGGGGCCACAGTGTCTAAGAAGCAGGTATGCAGGTAGCCCCCAGACCCAAATAGGGACCCCAGTCTCAGCTCCTGTAAGGAGACTGCTGCCCCCTCCTAGCAGTGCAGGTCAGCACCACAGTGGACTGGGCTGCTAGCACCCTGCCACCTCCTCCAGGCAGCCTGCCCAGAGAACCCAGGCACCTGTCCATATTCTCTGACCTCATCATTTCTCCACAAGGGGCCCTAGCTCATCTACTGCACCTCTTGGGTGGGACTTCTTAAAATTTGCTTTTCGATTATTTTTATGCTTCTGAAATGTTTGCTATCCACTGTACATGGCTTAAACTGCTCGGAGTGGGGACTTCTGATTTGTGCCAGCATCCCTGCCAAGCCTTCATGTGTGTGTCCCCCAGGACTTCCTTCAGACTTCTGTAGATGCAGAAAATGCCCCTCCCAAAAGGCTTCCTACAAGGGCTTCAGAAGCCTGGGTGCCCAGAGCAGGAGGATGTGCTGTGACCTTGGGCTGGCCATGCCTCTCTGAACACAGGTGGGTGTAGAGGCTCTGAACACAGGTGGTCTTTAGAGCTCTGTGACTGGGGTGACCACGCAGCTTATTGCCCGGCCAGGACACGCTGCGAGTGAGACCAGGGCACTGTTCAGAGCTGGCCAGGACAGTGGACACAGGCCTGGCGCCTCACACTGGACTGGTGTCACTCCTCCAGCTTCGGCCGCCCACGCGCTCCAGCAAACAGAACTCGAAAGGCAGGTGAGGGCTTAGAATTGCTCCAGAACTATGCTCGCCTCTAAAACGGACAGTGTGCCATTCCTGAGAACCATACCGTAGAGCTGGAAGGAATCTTGAACATCTAATCATGTCCCTTTTTAACAGGAAGGCTGAACTTACCCACAGCTACCTAGTGGCAGAGTCAAGATGAGACCTTACTTCCCCAGAACCTCAGGGCACATGTTTATTCCCTGATGCTATTTTTAAAATGTCTTTCCACCCAGTGAGTCCTCCTCCACTCATTTGTCTGGTAAGTCGGTGTCCATTCATTTATTCATCCATTCGTCAGCCTTAAAATCGCAAACTCTTGTGGGCAGTTAGGCTCAGGACAGGATGACGGACAGAAAGAGCAGGGATGGCTCTCAGGGGATTGTCACAGTCACCTGTGAGTGGAATCCTAAATCAGGAGCAGGTTTTCCATCTGCTTTGGTTACAGCTTCCAGAGTGCATTTCAGAGCCACTCTCTGAAATGATGGGGAAGGGGAGAGGGTTCAGTTCAGTTCAGTCGCTCAGTCGAGTCTGACTCTTTGCGACACCATGGACTGCAACACGCCAGGCCTCCCCGTCCATCACCAACTCCTCGAGCTTGGCCAAACTCATGTCCATCGAGTCAGTGATGCCATCCAACCATCTCATCCTCTGTTGTCCCTTTCTCCTCCTGCCCTCATTCTTCCCCAGCATCAGGGTCTTTTCCAATGAGTCAGTTCTTCCCATCAGGTGGCCAAAGTATTGGAGTTTCAGCTTCAGCATCAGTCCTCCAATGAATATGCAGGACTCATTTCCTTTAGGATGGACTGGTTGCATCTCCTTGCAGTCCAAGGGACTCTCAAGAGTCTTCTCCAACACCACAGTTCAAAAGCATCAATTCTTCGACACTCAGCTTTCTTTATAGTTCAACTCTCACATCCATACATGACCACTGGAAAAAGCATAGCTTTGACTACACAGACCTTTGTTGGCAAAGTAATGTCTCTGCTTTTTAATATGCTATCTAGATTGGTCATAGCTTTTCTTCCAAGGAACAATCATCTTTTAATTTCATGGCTGCAATCATCATCTGCAGTGATTTCTGAGCCCAAGAAAATAAGGTCTGACACTGTTTCCACTGTTTCCCTATTTGTCATGAAGTGATAGGTCCAGATGCCATGATCTTCATTTTTTGAATATTGAGTTTTAAGCCAGGTTTTCCACTCTCCTCTTTCACTTTCATCAAGAGGCTCTTTAGCTCCTCTTCACTTTCTGCCGTAAAGGTGGTGTCATCTGCATATCTGAGGTTATTGATATTTCTCCCGGCAATCTTGATTCCAGCTTGTGCTTCATCCAGTCCAACATCTCTCATGATGTACTTTGCATATAAGTTAAATAAGCAGGGTGACAATAGATAGCCTTGACGTACTCCTTTCCCAATTTGGAACCAGTCTGTTGTTTCATGTCCGGTTCTAACTGTTGCTTCTTGACCTGCCTACAGATTTCTCAGGGGAGGGGTTAGCAGTCAGGAATTTGAAAATCAAGGATTATTATTCCAACTCTTCAAAGATCATGTTTTAAAACTCTATGCCATGCTTCCCCAGTGGCTCATTGGTAAAGAATCCGCCTGTCAGTACAGGAGACACAGGTTCGATCCCTGGTCCGGGAAAATCTCACATGCTGCAGGGCAACTAAGCCCGTGCGCTGTAACTGAGCCTGAGCTCTGGAGCTGGTGCTCTGCAACAAGAGAAGCCACAGCAGTGAGAAGCCCGTGCACTGCAGCTAGAGAGTAGCCTCTGCTTGCCAAAAAAGCCTGTGCAGCAATGAGGACTTGGCACAGCCAAAAATAAATAAAATTATATAAAAGACCCCAAACTGTATTCCAATTAGTGGTATGGGGGCTGGGCCCTGTGGCCTTCAGATCCACCCTTGCCTGAGGGCTTATAGAAGCCCGCAGGCAAACTCCATTCCTCTCTTTAAGACTGTGATCAATCCCTGGTTAAAGGCAGCAGTCCTAGGGAAACGCCACACTTGGAGTAAAGGACACCCTCCATCAGCGTGGCTAGGGACTGAGCAGCACAGCCTGAAAAACACCAGAGTCCGATGCTCAGGTTCAGCTGCAAAACCTAAGATCCTCTCTTCCAGAGGACTGTGAGAGCAGACCCTGGGGGGCAGTGGCCCAGTGCTCACCGAGGGGCCCACCCAAGGTCTCCCCATAACCTGGCACACACCATTTGTCCCCGCGAACTCAGCCCCTGAGGGCTCTCCCTCCGACAAAGCTCTTCCAAGTTGGACCTGAAGCCGTTTCACCGCAGCTGGAGTGAGATGCCAGATGTGGGCCAGAAGAGGGTGCCACGACGTGGCCTCAGGCACGTGCCCTCAGAGATCAGCAGGGTGGTCTGGTGGCCAGCTGCCAGCTCCATCGCTGAGGACAGCACGCCCTCACATCTCAGGCACACGCACACCCGCGCCTGCACACACACGCAGCCTGGAACCTTCCACCCCGCCATCCTGGTTGGCACTGGGCCCACCACTGAGCTGGTACGGTGAGAGCGGTGAGCACATGGCAGACGGGGGTTATTTTTAAACACCCTTGCTCGGAGGCAGCAGTGACCTCAAAGTAGGTTGTCTCTTTTTCCGGCATTTCAGTTGTATTGTAAAAGCATTTATTTGTAGAAATAGAGAATGCCAAGCTGCAAAAGCACACACGTTACACAAATAGCAGATGGCGTCTATTCCCGGGAGCAGCTGGGACACGCCCTTGGGGTCAAGGAGTCCACAGGCCGCCCCATCTTGAGAACGACCATCCCCAGGAAATACGCTCCTCCTGAGCCCCGGGGGCCCTGGGTGGACAGGGGGTCCGGAGGACAGGAAGGCGGCCCCAGGCCCTTCCAGGCAGGGGGAGCAGGGTCTGCTGGTGGGGTGGCACCTTCCACAACCCACCTGCAGCACCCTTGCTGCCTAGGAAAGCTGGGGGCATTTCTCATCTTCTGCAGGCCAAAGTGAATGCACTTTCCTCTGTCCATCAAAAGACAGGAGAGTAACAGGGGGAAGGGGAGGGTGGGATGAACAGGGAGAGTAGCACTGACATATATACCCCACCACATGCAAAACAGATAGCCAGTGGGAAGCTGCTGTAGAGCACAGGGAGCCCAGCTCAGGGCTCTGTGATGACCTCGAGGGGTGGGGCAGGGGGTGGGAGGGTTCATTAGGGAGGGGACATATGTACACAAACAGCTGATTCATTGTTGTACAGCAGAAAGGAACACAACAGTGTAAAGCAACTATACTCCAATTTAAAAATTAGTTAACTGATTTTTTTTAAAGACAGGAAAGAGGAAAAGGACTCAACTTCCATTCGGGGAGCCAAGAAATATGATGGACACCTGAAGGTTTGCATGGGTCCTCAGGAATTGGGTCTCTGAATAGTAATAATAATAATAATATAGCAGCATACTACTATACTATACTATTATATTATTAACATATTAAATAACATGAGGATGGTAATATATAAAATAAAATAATGATATCTTAATAGAATATTTAATACTATTATTAATAGATTATCATCACTTCAATGGACTGTTCTGAAAAATTGATTACATCCTTGCATACATCGATGCTATGGGATACTAGGAGTCCAAGACCCTCAGGGGCTTACAGGTTAGGAGAGAAAGATACACAAGCAGAGGATATCACTAACATACAGCAGAGGAGCCACGGAGGAGAGCAGGACAGAGGAGAGCACTCGGCCAGCCCAGGTGGAGGCACCGACAACCCACGGAGAAGGTTCCCGGCTGGTGCTTGTTGGCAGCCCCAGGTTATTGACAGGGTTAGAGGTCATGTAAACAAAGAAGTCTGGAACATGGAGAGTCCTCTGAAAATAGCCCCGAGGGTGTTCTCTTCTGAGCCTTGGCGTGCCTGCTGAAGCTCCCCTGGAGGACTCGGCTCAGTTCTCCCCGAGGAGAAGACCCCCACCCCCTGGCGTGTGCCCCCCACACGGCACACACTGCAGCCTCCTCACCTCTTCATGGCTCTCTTGTCTTCCACTGGACCAGGGGCCCCAGACAACCTGCCTGTCACCCCTGTGTCCCTGGTGCTGGGCAGTCACCAGCGGGTCATCGATACACGTGTCTGCAGAAAATGAGTGAGTGATGAACAGCATTGGGGGAGGTTCACTAAGGAAGCCTGAGTTCCCCCAGACGGGGCACAGCCAGCACCCAGATCACTGCCCAACCCCAGCACGCCCAACCCTGGCTTTCAGACCCAGTGCCAAGCAAGAGTTTTTGCTTCCGGTGGCAATGTTAGGAGCTCAGGGAGATAAGCAATTTCTTAAGGTGATGGTTAGAGCTCTCCTCTGAAGCAGGAAACCCATGCGCCTAAAAAGCTCACTGGCCTCATTCCACACCAGGAAACCTTCAGCAGAGAGACCAAAGCCTTCACCTCAAGACAGACTTAAACTCAGTCTCTGCCATTCATCCCTGGGCCACCCACAAGCTTTGTTGCCACTTGGTTTTTTTTTTTTTTCCCAGTTTCTCTGAGGAAGGAATGACTATATCCAGGTAACGTTTGTGAACTTTTGTGATACAAAATCGCAGCCTCATCTCAATTCTTCAGAGCTCTGCATTGGCATAAAAAGCCACGCAAGGATGACCATGCTGATGAGATGAGACGAGGAAAACCCTGGCGTCTCAAAGGAGTGTGCAAAAATGATCTGCTGCCACCACCACTCACGTCTCAGCAAGTGAAGCTTGCTTCTTTCCCATCATCAGATTTCCTTCTAACCCAGCCATCCAGGGCCTGCTTTAGGGAACCACAAACATAAGAAGGTAATAAAAGCTGCTATGAAAACCCAGTATTTATCCACAAAAGAGCAGTATCTCCCTTTTACTCTAGTGGAATTTTAATTGAGCCAGGAACCTGGCATAGACTGTCAGTCTCCAAAATATGAACCTGAAGGGTCCTGGAAATGAGCCTTTTCTTTCCTTACAGAGATTAATTAAGTAAACTCTGATTCCAGCAATTTAATTCACTTGTCTCTTATTATTTGGTGACTTCTTGAGCATTATACTATAGATACAGTAAAGCCACCTGATGCAAAGAGCCAACTCACCGGAAAAGACCTTGATGCTAGGAAAGACTGAGGGCAGGAGGAGAAGGGGGCAACAGAGGACCAGATGGTTGGATGGCATCACTGACTCAATGGACATGAGTTTGAGCAAGCTCTGGGAGATAGTAAAGGACAGGGAAGCCTGGTGTGCTGCAGTCCATGGGGTTGCAAAGAGTCAGACACGACTGAGAGACTGGACAACAACAAAGCCAGATCATGAATATAGAAATGTATGTGAAATGTACACTCCTTCATCCCCATAAAGAAGAGTCAATAAGCATTTTTATTATACATATCTCTATAAACAACCGCGTGCTTTCCTTTCAGAGATGGAGCTTGAATGATTCTCTGAGGATATTAATGATTCTCCTGTATGGATTGCAATGAGCATGTTTTTACTCCTGGAAAACTGAGAAAAGCCTTTTAACACCCATTACTTCGTGCCATTGGGACCCTCAAGATGAAGACAAAGAAGGGTTTAAAGACCATTTCCCCCCCAATCTTCACTTTATTGCTGTGCATTTGCTATCACATAAATAAGTTGTACATAAACATTTTCCTCTGTTTTGTTAATATTTATACCCATTATTCCTGTTTCGTGACATGATGCTTTGAGCAGCCGATGTTCAGTAATAGGGGTACTATGAAGGAAACACGATAGACAGAGCCTACCATTCTGAGTCCTGGAGCCAGTGTTCAAATCCCAGCTCTGGCCTTCCTGGTCGTGCACCGCTCAGAGCCCCTCTCTGCTCTGTGCAATGTGGAGGCGATGCTTTCCCTGTAGATCTGTCCTTGGGCACGGATACACCACTGGGCATGTAGTGGGGTCAGTTCATAGTGACAGTCACTTATCTTCATGACTATTCCACCCTCTCTGGGCTGTTCCCCTTTAACCACCTCTGTGATTTCACACTAAGCACGATGCTGGCTGTCAGGGGTTACGTGTGAGCTTCCTCACTCCTCCTTCTCACCTCCAGATTTCACACTAATTGAGAAGTAGACACAGATCCCAGAGGAAATTAACACACAATATTCACTTAATTGCTCTCATGGTCACACTGGAGAATGCAGTGTACACTGGGTGTGAGGTGGGTTCTCCTTCTGTTAGCCTCTCCCTCGCGGTCCAGACCCCGAGACTGATGTGCTGAGAGAGTGGGGTCAGCACTCCCTCCCCAAGCCGTGGAGAACCTGCAACTCTCCTCTGACCCCAAGGAGCAGGAAAAACTAGGACTCAGACAGCCGAGCCATGGTTACATTCAACACAAAGAAGGCTGAGCACTGAAGAATTGATGCTTTCGAACCATGGTGCTGGAGAAGACTCTTGAGAGTCCCTTGGACAGCACGGAGATCCAACCAGTCCACCCTAAAGGAAATCAACCCTGAATATTCATTGGAAATACTGAAGCTTGAGCTCCAACACTTTGGCCATCTGATGTGAAGAGCTGACTCATTGGAAAAGACCCTGATGTTGGGAAAGATTGAGGGTAGGAGGAGAAGAGGGCAACAGAACATGGGATGGTTGGATGGCATCATCAACACAATGGACATGAGTCTGAGCAGACTCTGGGAGATAGTGAAGGACAGGGAAGCGTGGCATGCTGCAGTCCACGGGGTTGCAAAGAGTCGGACAAGATTGAGCGACTGAATAACAACATCTAATCGTTTAGCAACAGAGATCAAAGAATGTCATAGTTTCACACTCTCTCCTGGGGGAGGGAGAGTAGGGAGGGAAAAGGAAGCAAACAAAAGACATTCCTTAATTCTTCCCCAGTGAGGCAAGCGGTACTGGGAACACACCTGTGTTATAGTCCAAGGAGGAGGGGAAAGAATGATCGGAACAAAAACATATTTGAAGAAATTCTGGCCGCTGTCTTAGTCTCTTCTGGAGGAACATGTTATCACAAAGCCCTTCTGCGTGACCAGCAGACCCTTTCCAGCCCCAGTGCGGACGGTCACACTTCTGAAGCCCAGGATGTCGGACGGTCACACTTCTGAAGCCCAGGATGTCGTGTCTGGCTCCCCTGCAGGTGTAACTCCCAGCACCCTGGTCCAGCCTCTGCTGCCATCTCAACAGATCTAATGGGGCGCTGGGTGCCCTGAAGGCCACTGGTAACAACTGGCTGGCTCTGGTGCCCAGCAAGCCAGAGGTTCCCAGTGATGGCCCCACCCACAGCCCCTGATGAGGAAGGGCGCGTGGCACCCCCGCTCCATCCTTTGTGTGCCCACTGGGGTGACTGGTTTTCTCCTGGTAATCGATGGTCCAGGCACATCTTTCCCAGGGCAGCTGGGCACACCTAAGGCTTATCATCAGTGAGCCACGGGCCCCAGGAGGCAGGAAGCTTCAGTTTGAAGCACATTTTTTTTCTCCCTTATTTTGAGTAGTTCTGTGCTTTTCCAGCAAAAGCATGTCATCTGGCTCGGGACAAAATCCAATCTTCAGCCAGTCTGCTTTCTCCTTTAAGCAAGTTGTTCTCAATTCCCTCCAGATGGATAATTTATTACTGTGTCTTGCAGGGCCCTGCTCTTAATTGCCAAGTTTATTCCCCCTTAAGCATCACAGGCTCTCTGGCCTGGCTGTGTGTGGGTGCTGGATCACAGAGTCCAGAGAAAGGCCAGTACTGAGGTCGGCTTCTCCAGTGATGACAACTCCATCCACAGCAGCAAAAGCCCATTAAATAAGCCCGTCCGTATTGCCCTTCTGTCATGTATCTTTATTGCACAAAGGAAATTCATGGAGAAGCCGTCCAGAGCTCACCCATCGTCAGGCTTTGGTGGCTGAGCCTGTGTTTACCTTGCGGTCGAGCGCATGGACCAGATCATTCACATTCACCTTTTCAGATGGAAGAGTAAAGTCACAGGAGGGATAAAGACTTATCTCCAAATGATATAATCTGTTAAAGATGTCGTTTCTATCTCCCATCTTTGGCAAGCCGCCAACAACTCTGTGATCAGCTTCCATAATTCATTCGCTTATTCGATTCCTCCTAATACAAGGTCCCAAAATAGACTGTCTTTTTGTCTTGACTGTGGCGTATTTTTACCAAGAGGAACCAGGGGAGCGTCTCGGTGCCTTGGAGAATTATTAACGGGAGGACAGGCCTGTTGACAGGCTTCACTAGTGGCTCAGATGGTAAAGAATCTGCCTGCAATGCAGGAGACCTCAGTTGGAGAGATCCAGGTTCGACAAACACTGCCTGGAGAAGAAGCAGAAAGGGACTTCTGGATTCTAAAAGAAAGAGGGATTCAAGTCTCCATTCAGTCACAGGACACCAGCTGCTGATTATTGAAGCTCAAACCCAGGGGGAGGAGATGATAAAAAATTATTGTAAAATACCAAGTTTTAATGTTGTTCTGAAACAAGGAAATCACGGAACAAATCTATGACTTTCTTTGAATTTCTAAGAAATGCAGAAAATTTGTCTCTCACCATCTCTCAGAATTCAATTTTCCTTAAAGGTTTAATACACATACCAGTCTGCCAGGCACAGTGATCACAGGATGGTTTTCCTGTGTCCAGGATTAAACGCCAGCCACAGGAGGCTCTGTCCTTGGTGCTTACCCAGCCTGGATGAATCCGGGCTGGTCCATGAGAAACACAGAGGGTCATGTCAAGACCCTGGATGGGGACCATCCGGGGCCTGGGCGCTGGTCCCCACTTGGCCTTTTACTTGTGTGAACTTGGATGCATCACTGAGTGTCTCTAAGGCCTCATCACTCCCAACTGCAGTGGGCAGAATACTCCCTCAGGGGAGACAGGATTGAATGAGGCGACACTCGATGAAGAAAGCAAGGCACCCACAATCACGGCACCCTGGGATTCCTCTGTGGTTATTACTGCTTCCATTTGGGGCGTTTGTCTCTGAAGATTCAGGGTTTTCTATATGATTCTTTAGCTCACTTATCCTTTCACAAGTGATGTCTTGACAGTATGTTTGGTGATTTAAAAATGATTTTTTTCTAAAAGGAATTAAGACAGGAGGGGAAAGGAGTCAGAAAGGGAAGACCTGTGGCCCCAGGTACTGGAAAGTCATATTTTACGAGTTCGTATTCTCGTTCAGAAAACTAAGATCATGGCATCCAGTCCCATCACTTCATGGCAAATAGATGGGGAAACAATGGAAACAGTGACAGACTTTATTTGCGGGGGCTTCAAAATCACTGAAGATGGTGACTGCAGCCATGAAATTCAGACTCTTGCTCCTTGGAAGAAAAGCTATGACCAACCTAGACAACATATTAACAAGCAGAGACATTACTTTGCCAACAAAGGTCTGTGTAGGCAAAGCTATGGTTTTTCCAGCAGTCATGTATGGATGTGAGAGTTGGACTACAAAGAAAACTGAGCACCGAAGAATTGATGCTTTTGAACTGTGGTGTTGGAGAAGACTCTTGAGAGTCCCTTGGACTGCAAGGAGATGCAACCAGTCCATCCTAAAGGAAATGAGTCCTGAATATTCATTGAAGGACTGATGCTGAAGCTGAAACTCCAATACTTTGGCCACCTGATGGGAAGAACTGACTCATTTGAAAAGACCCTGATGCTGGGAAAGATTGAGGGCAGGAGGAGAAGGGAATGACAGAGGATGAGATGGTTGGATGGCATTACCGACTCGATGGACATGAGTTTGAGCAAGCTCCAGGGGTTGGTGATGGACAGGGAAGCCCGGCATGCTGTAGTCCATGGGGTCTAAAAGAGTCGGACACGACTAGGTGACTGAACTGACTGATTCTCATTCCACCCCTTGTTGGCTGTGTGACTTTAGGCAAGATACCTAACTGTTCTGGGCTGTTTTTCAACCTATACAATCATGATTCTAATGTTACGTACTTAATAGGGTGATGGACAGGGAGGCCTGGCGTGCTGCACTTCGTGGGGTGGCAAAGAGTTGGACATGACTGAACAACTGGGCTGAGATTTAAACAGAATGGTGTATATAAAGCTCTCAGCACAGTATTTGACTTTTACAGTAAGATCACCTAATCTATGCACATCTATGGCCTTAATAAAGATTTGATGAATAGGTAAATTCATAAAGTAGTAAATAGAAAATTCCCTGGCTGTCCAGTGGTTTAAGACCCTTCACTTCCACTGCAGGGGGCACAGGTTCAATCTATGGTCAGGGAACTAAGATCCTGTATGCCCCATGGTGCAGCCAAAAAAATGATAAATAAATGAAATAGTAAATAAAAAACCAAAATGGAGGAAATTAAAGACTGAATTCCTGAGACTTCCCTGGTGGTCCAGTGGTTAGAAGTCTCCCTTTCAGTGCAGGGGACGCAGGTCTGATCCCTGGTCATGGAAGATGACCACGGAATCCCACACCCCTGGGGGCTATTGAGCCCGTGCACCACAACTAGAGAGAAGCTCTGGCACCAAGAGGAAAGATCCCACATGCTGCAACTAAGAGCCTATGCAGCCAAAAATAAATATTTTTTAAAAGAGTTATTTAAAAAAAAAAAAAAGGAATGGATTCCTTCTAAAAGTGTTCTCTGAATCCCAATAATGCAAATTTACAGGACAAGGATGTACTGACCTGGCCTCCGACGGCCTCTCAGGCCCTGTTGGCTGCCCTCCACCCTGTCTCCCCTCCTCCATGTCTCCCCTAGCCCCTGGGTCGCCCCTCCCC
>NW_011494871.1:3781740-3799649 GCF_000754665.1 Bison bison bison
AGTGAATTATGCTTTAACACAGGCTAACAGGATTTTAGCGACGTCGTTACTGATGTTTTTTTCGCCAGCTTCGACATCTCCTTGTCAACTCCTGTTTCTCGGCAGTCCTGTGGGCCAGCGTCCTGGCTGTCCCAGATATCACATGAGCATCAGCGCCCCCTGCCCACCCCCAGCACCAGGAGAGGCATGCCCACTCCTCCCAGGCCAGGGTTTCCTTCTGGGATCGATGCCCATGAAGCGTGGAGCAGGTGGGTATGTTCCTTCTCGGGGGCAGGATGAAGAGGCTGGGGTGGTTGGCTGAGATTCCTCCAGCCTGCAGGCTCAGTGACCCTTACAAATGAGCGGTGGACATCGGACACAATTCCATACCACAATTTTTAGCCTTCAAACACACCACAACGACAATATACCCTCAAGAGATGCTTGACTGTCCCCCTGGGATGTCCTGGCCAGGGAACCACAGCAGTTTCCAGGTTTATAAAGGTCTCTGGGACCTCCTGGTATGGCCTTCTCTCCCAAGTTCAGAGTCATCTTTGATAGGATCGTGGGCCTGAAAGGAAACTGTTTGCCCTAGAAGAGAGGCTGGGAAAGACAGCAGGCGGGTGACAGCCAGTGAGCGCTGAGCTGTCTGCAGCGCGCACATTTAGCGAGCATAGTGGGTTACAAGAGTTACCCTTTGTTCAGCAAAAAATGCATTCCATCTCCCGGCATCGTCCCCCACCTCCACACTACTCAAAAACTGTACCAGGGAATGATCAGTTTTTAATGTCTTTTGTAGAGAGAGAGCTCATGATTACGGTTCAGTCCTTTTTCACCCTGCAATTCTTTGTGGAATAAAATGCCATTTTATTATGCTGTGATACTGGTTATGATTACACGGGGCACTGAGAAGGAGACTGAGCTACAGACTGAAAGGCAATCTCACCATTTTTAGAGGTTCCATTATTCCAGGACCAAGTGCTGTTCTATCTTTCTACTTAACATTCTGTGGCCGTTGCTTCAGACTAATTATAATTCATCCGATTACCTAGTTCTAACGGTCTAATTTTATCATTGTGTAATTAAGCTTCTTCTGGCAGCATGCTATTTATCCATAAAAGGAAAATATTTCTTTTCCCATTTTCAAAATTAGTTGAGCGAGACAAGGGAAGGGAGTCATATCCACCTAATTCTACACCTCTTCTAAGCAATGGTTTTTCGCATTGACCTAAAGAACTAAGAGGTTAGTCCAAGAGAAAACTTCTCAGGTATAAGATGTTTGGAGCATTTCTCCTAGAAAGATGGCAGTAAATCAGCCAATATTATTCGAACACTTTAATCATATTGTCACTGTTTAATCACTCAGGCATGTCCAACTCTTTACAACCCCATGGACTGTAGCCCTCCAGGTTCTTCTGTCCATGGGATTTCCCAGGCAAGAAAACTGGAGTGGGTTGCCATTTCCTTCTCCAGGAGGTCTTCCCGACCCAGTGATTGAACCTGCATCTTCTGCTTGGCAGGTGGATTCTTTGCCATCGCACAAAGTGGGAAGCCCACTTTAATCATGCAGCTAAAGACCCAAAAGGAGGATGAACAAGGTTTCTTTAGCAGTCTGTCCTACATATCTGAGAAACTGAGGCTGCTCATGGCTTATACAGTATACAATATCCTGAGTGACTGAATTGTGGATGGAAGGTACCCACAGGTGGCCATCAGGTGGCCAAAGTACTGGATCCTCAGCTTCAGCATCAGTCCTTCCAATGAATATTCAGGACTCATTTCCTTTAGGTTTGACTGGTTTGATCTCCTTGCTGTCCAAGAGGCTGTCAAGAGTCTTCTCCAACACCACAGTTCAAAAGCATCAATTCTTCAGCGCTCAGCCTTCTTTATGTTCCAACTTTCACATCCATACTGGATGACTACTGGAAAAACCATAGCTTTGACTAGATGGACCTTTGTCAGCAAAGTATATCTCTGCTTTTTAATATGCTGTCTAGGTTGGTCTTAGCTTTTCTTCCAAGGAGCAAGTGTCTTTCAATTTCATGGCTGCAGTCACCATCTGCAGTGATTTTGGAGCCCCCAAAAATAAAGTCTGACACTGTTTCCACTGGGAGCCTGGCAGTTGCCCAATTTCACCTTGAAAGCCAAGTCTCTTCGAAACAGACCTTTTTTGGAAAGTCTTGGTTTACAGAAATCCTTTTCTACCAGAAGGATTCTCTGGATGAAATGTGCCTTCAGTGACAGAGGGTGGAGTTATTTACAACTCAGCTTTTAGCAGGCAGTGGTTATCACTTTAGTGGCCTTAGGCATGGACCGAGGCACTTGGCCACTGTACTCCATGATCTCCGAGTGGAAAATAAAAGCAGGGTCTGCCTGTCTTTCTCTTAAACTTTTTGCTCTGACATTCCAAGAAGTGTTTTAGAACAGCAGAAATGAGCTTCTTTTCCCAGCGTGACAAGAGTGACCTACAGCTCATTTTCTTTTACACTGTCCTTGTGAGCTATGCCCTGGGCACTGCCAGCCAGCTTACTCCAGGCTTTAAGTCACGTCACTGCAATGAACTGCCTGGGGCCTGGGGACACAGGGCCCCTCCCACCCTTGGGTTATTCCATTAGATGAAAAGGGACTTGGGAGGTGGCTTCCTTGGCTCTAGGACAAGGTAAACTAAATTCTCTGCCCCCTTTGCATCCTGCCAGCCTAGAGCTGACTCATTGGAAAAGACTCTGATCCTGGGAAAGATCGATGGCAGGAGAAGAAGGGGGCAACAGAGGATGAGATGGTTGGATGGCATCACTGACTCAATGGACATGAGCTTGAGCAACCTCCAGGAGATAATGGAGGACAGGGAAGCCTGGCGTGCCGCACTCCATGGGGTCACAAAGAGTCAGACATGACTGAGCAACCGAGCAACAGCAACAAGCCTAGGGAAGCCATCGAGGTGATCATCAGGGCAGCAGATCAGAGCTGGGGAAGTGCCTTATCAAAAGGGAACGTGTGGGCTATTTTATTTTTTGCTTGTATTTAAACATTTCCATAACCAGGAAGAAAATGTCACTGAGACCTAGCTCCTTTCTCTGGGCTTTGTGGAATGAGCCACAAGTGACCCACAGGAGCCGTTCTGTGCCAGAGCTTTGGAGATGTGGAAGCATGACAATAACCCTGTTTAATAACAGCCTTAGCACTAGACCTCAGGGGATTCCCGGCAGCCTTGGTTACTCTGGTTCTTATTTTCCTTGCCCTGTATGGTCTTCAGTCACTTCTGAATGCGGAGAGACTTTTAGCTGGAAAATTTGGAGCTCTTATTTCAAACCTGCCACAAAAAATGTCCCCCACCCCCACCTTATAGCTGCGTATATAGTACAGCATCTGCAGATGGATGGGCTGTGTCTCAGCTCATGTGATGCTGCTTGCTGATTATTGTTTTCTCTCTTAATTGCTTGCAGTAATCTAACTCTAATGTGCTCACTAATAAGCACAGCTGAGAAGCACAGCTTAGAAATTTCATGGACTCCCCAGGTGGTGCTAGTGGTAAAGAAACCACCTGCCAAAGCAGGAGACAAAAGAGACGCAGGTTTGATCCCTGGGTCAGGCAGATCCTTGGAGGAGGGCATGGCAACCCACTCCAGTATTCCTGCCTGGGAAATCTCATGGACAGAGGAGCCTGGAGGGCTATAGTCCATGGGGTCAGTAAGAGTTGGATGTGGCTGAAGTAACTGACCCTTTGTTTATGAAAGAGGAGACTAAGGCTCAGAAAGACACAGCACCACTTGCTTGGATTACACAACCACAAAGTGGGGCCAGAAGCCAGGCCTCCCCAGCTCCACATGTGCGAAGGTTCGCACTGTGGAACCTTCATCCTCAAGGAGGGATTGGCAAGTCCTGCTCTTGAACTGAGCTGTCACAAATACATGCACCAGATGTCTACTGCAGTATTAATTATAACAGTGAAAATCTGGAAGCAATCTAGATGGCCAACATGAAGAAAATTACAGAATGAATGGTGACATACTTAATAAATATTACCTAAATATTATACAATTATAATTCTATGTTGCATATTATAATTATATGTTATGCAAACATTACAAACCATTTTTGGAAATTATCTAACGATCTCGTAGAATACTTGAAGCATAATGTTGAATGAAAAAATACCAAGCTACAAAACTGAATACATATAATGTGGCAGTAATTTTGTTTCATATATACAGTAAAAGAGTAGAACACATCAAAGGGGGTTTTTTTGAGATGGTAGGATTATGAGCTATGTTTGCTCTCTTTCTGAAACCTTTCCACGATTTAGGATTTTCCACAATTTGCATGTCTTAATTAAGTGTATAATTAGAACAAATTTGTGGTGCTTTTAAGAGAAAAGATATCATCAAGCCTCAGCCACTTGAAAGAGATTTTTCTCAAAGTGGGAGATGGCGATTACAGAGGATTATGAAGAAATTCCTAGAAGTGAGCGAGCTATTTGCACAATTGTTGTTGAATTATTAAATGGAAAAACCTGAGCCAAAGTGAAGACGACAAGTCAGCACCTGGCGCTCTTACATTTCCTCCCATCCCTTCTTTCCGCAAGCAATATCTGCGGAGGGCTCAGAAGGGCTGCTGTGAGCCTGAGCGGCTGTGTGTGTTGGCAGCTGCAATGAAGTAGAGTGTGGCTTCTCTCCGTGTGGTGTGAGTGTGTGTGTGTAAGTGATGTGAACCAGGCCACGATGAGAGCCAGGAGATCTGCAACCCTCTACCCTTAAATTTCACTTCCCAGAAATAAAATTCAACCCACCTCATCTTTTCTGTATATAAAATAGAAGTTATTTGTTGACACCCAGTGCTTCAGAGGATATAACCACAAGATAGGAAATAATACCATTAATTTGAAATTCAATTGGCAGTAAGATTCAAGTGCCATACATTACTTAGCCTTTGATCCAGGAATCTTATCTCTGGGCCTTTACATGAAAGAAAAAAAAATCAAGACGCAGAAATGGCTATATGCCTGGAGATATTCATCCCCAGGTTATTTCAACCGGTATAAAACTGGGAGCAACAAAGAGTTCCCCCAAAAAGGAGGATTTGTAATAAAACTAAAGCACATTTGGAATGCTATTATGGAGAAAATCATTACAAAGAAATGCTTGTGATGTAATACTTTAAAATCAGAACATTAAACCTATATATTATTTTGTCGTGAATTATATAAGATAAATGCCAAAAGAAACTGCGAACTATTTTGTTAGAATGGTGGGATTTTGGGTTACTTTCTGTATTTTCCAATATTTAAAAAAAACGATGACAATGGCTCCACTGGTTTTCTCGGGGAGTGTCTCCTGCTGGGCTTGATGGTTTCTAACCGCCAAGCACAGCATCTGCAACACGCAGCCCTGGAAAGGGCCTCTCTGGAGCCAAGTTGCTGGAGTTCACATGCCTGGTTCTCCCACCTTCTGGCTGTGTGAACTTGGTGGTTTACTTGCACTGCTGTTTTCTCATCTGTAAAACGGAAGACCTTGAAAGGAAGTGAGCTTTGGAAACATTTTTAAAAATATTTATTTGGCTGCACCAGGTCTTAGTTTATGGCACACGGGATCTTCCAGTTATGGCTTGTGGGAATCAAGTTCCCTGACCAGGGATCAAGCCCCAGGACCCTGCCTTGGGAGCATGGAGTCTTAGCCACTGGATGACCAGGGAAGTCCCTGGAAAAGCATTTTGAATGGTTCACATCTCCCAGGGTAAACTGACGGGTAAAGTTTCCACCACAAACCTTCATGGAGAAGGTTTGCACTCAAAGCTGTGAGAGAGGCTGAAATCCAAGGTGCAGGCAAACTGCAAGTTGGGGTGAAATCCTAGTTGACACATTAGAGAAGCAGGTCCAAGGCTTCACCTACTCCAGGAAAAGGACTAGACCTTGCCAGAGAGCAGCAGAATGGACAAATTCTGAGGTAGCCCTGGGGTGGGGGCCTAACACTGATTTTTTTCACCTGTACCTGCATCCATCTATCTGGCGGCTTCCCAGGTGGCACTAGTGGTAAAGAATCTGCCTGCCAATGTAACAGATGCAAGAGATATGGATTGGATCCCTGGGTTAGGAAGATCCCTGGAGAAGGAAATGACAACCCACTCTCTAGTCTTGCCCGGAGAATCCCATGGACAGAGGAGCCTGGTGGGCTACAGTCCATGAGGCCGCAAAGAGTTGGACACAACTAAGCATGCATCTATCTGTCTGTAAACCTACCTATCCATCTATATCCATGTATTTCAAGCATTTGGAAAATTTCAAACCTATCCTAAGGAGGAAAAATGATATAGCAAGGTATTCATCACCCAACTACAAGAAAATGAATGTTTTACCTAGTACTCACCTATACCCCTTTCCTGGATGATGCTGAAATAATAATTTTATCCATACATCTGTAGGTATTTTGGGATGTATCTCTAAAAGGTAGACTCTTTTATTTAGAATAATCACAATGTGATCATCATACCTCAAAAGTTAGCAGTAGTTCTTAAGGGTGCTGTGTGAGGACACCCCAAAGGGAGGTGAGTGGGAGACGTGGTGCATTTAAACATTTGGGGGGCAACCAGGAGCCCTGGCCCATTTGTGTGACATCACCCCTTTCCCCAGCACTGCAGACAGGGCAGCCTGAGAACCATCCGAGATGCCATCCACCTGGTAGGAGGCTCACAGGTTTGGCACAGGACTTTCTACTCCAAGTTCTGCAAGGGGCTTCTCTGGTGGCTCAGCTGAAAAAGAATCTGCCTCCAATGCAGCAGACCCTGGTTTGATTCCTGGGTCAGGAAGAGCCCTTGGAGGAGGGCATGAGGAGCCAGGTGGGTTACAGTCCATGGGGTCGCAAAAAGTCAGACATGACTGATTGACTAAGCACAGCACAGGTCCTGCAAGACCAAAGTAAGGGCTGGAACTCTGGAGGAATCTTCAAACAAACAGCCTAAGAGGATGCTAGAGGGACATGGTTTTCAAGCAGGGTTCACAGGGCCCTGGGATCACTGAAGAGGGAGGAAGAAGAGAGGAGGATGAAAAGGCTTTGTCCCTCACAACTCATCTGCGAGTTCACATCACTTCCACCTACCGAGCTTCTAGAACAGGATCCTGGGGGAAGACTTTCCATGGCTGAACCAAGCTCCTTCAGCTGGAGAGTTTCCCCTGCTGGTCAGGGAGGTGCCAAGATACCTGTAGGTGGCAGCCGAGACCCCAGCTCCATGGACCTCAGGCCAGCCTCCAACCCTCGTGCATCACCTGCAAAGTGAGGGCAACGCTGGTCTTTGCACAGATGAGACGAAATTAGGTGTGAAACAACACCTAGCACGTATTGGGCATTTAATACATTTTAATTGACATCATCTAAATGTATCTGCCACATTGCAAACTGCTATATTGAGATGCTTATAAGATATTACTTTTCAGGAAATTTGGAAAAACATATTATATTCCTGCATCTTGGTGCATGTTATTAGTACTTTACATAACTTGCTGGGAGGCTCTCCTGCTGACTATTCTAAGCCTGTGGAGTAAGCTAGCCTCTGGCGAGCATATTCCAGGCCAGTGAACACGGTTTCTGCATAGCCTGGGGCAGTAACGTTCTTCTTTTTAATTTTTGGTTGCACTCCGGGAAACATGGGAGCCTAGATCCCCAATCAGAGATTGAACCTGCACCTTCTGCATTGGAAGGCAGAGTCTTAACCACTGGACCACCAGGGAAGTCCCGATAGCAACGTTCTTTCGCAAAGGACGGAGACCTAAGGAATTGTCTCCTGATCATGACATAGCTGGAGGTAAGGGAAACGAGTGGCAAGCATCCTGAATCCTGGCAACACTGGTGCCCCAAGGATGCTATTCTTCCCCAATATGCATCTACTTTTATTGTTTTATCTTGAGGAGATGAGACTTGGAAACATTTTGAAGTGTGACTCATAATGACTCCATCTACAGAAAATCAGGGCTCAGAGCTTTAGTCTCCCAGGGACAACGTTCTGGGACATTATTTGCTGTGATTCACCGCTGCACATTAAAGGGAAAAAGATGGGCCCCTTTTATGTGGGGGTGGGGGGTGGGGGGGCGATGAGCAGGAAGAGAAGAAATGAGGTTGCTGTGAGGACAGCACCTCAAAGTCCTGGAAGGAGCATGTGGCCTCTGCTGAAACACAGCTGGTAACCTGAAAACACAAGCAGGAATCTTTGATATTTCCAAGTTTCTCTCTCCTTCTAGCTCCCCGCCACCCTGCAGAGGGATGGGATTTTCTGGATCCTTCCTGCCCTGCAAGAAGGCCATTCTCTGCTCCCTTTGGATAATGGGCTGTGATTTTTGCCTGATGAAATAGCCACTGCTTCCCCAGATGACCAGAACAAAATCTGGCTCTTGGCACAAAAATCAACGCTCCCCATCTCCTCACCCACCGTGACAAAAACAGGAATGAAGTGTTTGCCTGGCACTTGTCAGCCCAGAATTCTGACTGAGTGGATTTCTCTAATCCTTTGTTGTCATGGAGATGGGCATGGGCGGGCGCAGCTGAAGCCTTGGAGATGGGCAGTTGGTTTGAACTGATGGTTTCTTCCCTTCCCCTGACATTAAAATGCAGGCTGGGGAAAGCTCCACTCCACACACACCACACTCCCAGGCCCGCTTGGCCATGCTCGGCCAGACCACCGTGCTCTCCAGGCTGAACAGACCCATCCCACACGGTCCTAAATCCTTCTTCCTCATTCTCTCAGCACCGATCCTCATTTCCTCAAACACAGTCCACTGCAATTGGCTGATTTAATAAAGGTTTTTGAGGTGGAGTCCCAGCCGCTTGAGAGCTGTCTATCCCTGACATCAGCTCCCTGGTTCTCTTTAACCTTTTCTCAAACAAGGGACAAAAAGAGAATTCCAAGTCCCACACAGAATGTTCTCTTTGGAGAACTGAAATAGTCAAGAAATTCATTCCTGGGGAAAAATATTTGCAAATGATGAAACAAGCAAGGGCTTAATCTCCAAACTATACAAACAGCTCATACAATTCGACACCAAAAAAAAACACCAAAAACCAAAAAACCACCCAATTGAAAAATGGGCAGAAGACCTTACTTCTCCAAAGAAGACATATAGATGACCAGTAAACACGTTGAAAAAAATGCTCAACATCACTAATTAGCAGAGAAATGCAACTCAAAACTACAATGAGGTACCACTTCATGCAGAATGGCCATCATTAAAAATCTATACCATGAGGAGACATGGCATAAAAAAGAGAAAAATTTGTCTAGAAAAAGACAAATGCTGGAGAGGGTGTGGAGAAAAGGGAACCCTCTGCACTTTTGGTGGGACTGAACACTGCTACAGCCACTCTGGAGAGCACTATGGAGGTTCCTCAGAAAACTAAAATTAGAATTACCATATGATGGAGCAATCCCACTCCTGGGCATATACCTGGATGAAGCTCTAACTCAAAAAGATATATGCACGCCTATGTTCATAGTAGCACTGTTCACAACTGCCAAGGCATGGAAACAACCTCAATGTCCACTGACAGATGAACGGATAAAGAAGATGTGGTTCATATATACAATGGAATACTACTCAGCCATAAAAAGAACAAAATAATGCCATTTGCAGCAACATGAATGCAAATAGAGGTTATCATACTAAGTGAAGTAAGTCAGAAAGAGAAAGACAAATACCATATGATATCACTCACATGTGGAATCTAAAATATAGCAGAAATGAACTTGTCTACAAAACAGAGACAAACTCACAGACAGAAAACAGACCTGCGGTTGCCAAGGGGAGGAGTGGGATGGAGAGGGGGGTACTGCGAGTTTGGGATCAGTAGATGCAAACTATTACATTTAAAAAGGGTAAACAATGAGGTCCTACTGTGTAGCACACTCAATATCCTGTGATTAACCATATGGGAAAGAATATTTAAGAAGAATATATATATATGTATGTGTGTATAACTGAATCACTTTGCTGCAGAGATGGCAGAGATGGGTACAACATTGTAAGTCAACTATACTTCAATTTAAAAATTCATTAAACTATACATTTAAAGTGGAAAAAAAAAAAAGGAAACCCATTCCTGGGACAAGTGGTGGTAGGAGGATTCTGCCTTGGGGAAAGAGGGCAGATTTATCCCTTCTCGGAGATTATCTCCCAAGGGCAGTCCTGTTACAGCTCAACAGGAGGGCAGTGGTAAACAACAGCCATCCTCGGGTGCTCACGTTAGGTTGGACCAGGGAACTGAAGACAGTGAGAAGCACTCCCTGAGTCTAGAGGACGGTATGGAATAGTTCCCTGTGCTCTACAGTAGGTCCTTGCTGTTTATCTATTATATATGTAGCAGTGTATCTGTTAATCCCAAACTCCTAATTTATCCTTCACCCCATTCTTTTCCTCCTTGGTAACCACACGTTTCTTTCTATGTCTATGAGCCTGTTTTTGTTATGTAGACAAGTTCATTTGTATCATTTTTTAGATTGTACATACTAGGTCTGTCATAGAGGTCTATCATAGATGTTCGTATTTCTCTGTAAATTTAAGCTGAGATTTTTACTCTTATATTCCTGAGTTCTTGCTTCCAGTTCGGATCACTGTCTGGTCCTACACCCTACTCTGCACCTTCTGAATGTCTGCACACACCCCACTCATCTGTAGACACTGGACTGGATTTTGGGGAATGAAAGTGTGCTTGCTTCTCAGTCGTGTCCAACTCTCTGCCACCCCATGGACTGTAGCCCACCAGGCTCTTCTGTCCATGGGATTCTCCAGGCAAGAATCCTGGAGTGGGTTGCCATTTCCTTCTCCAAGGGACCTTCCCAACCTAGGTATCGAACCCACATCTCCTGCATTGCAAGCAGATACTTTACTGTCTGAGCCACCAGGGAAGCCTGTCTCTGAATTATGGGATCCTTAGAGACTGAGATCTTAAGGTTTGTGATCTTTGTTAGCTACACTCATTTGATATGCTTTGCCTTTAGTTAATGGATCCCATTTTAAGTCCACCTTTTTATACAACCAAGAAAGAAACAAGAAGCCTGGATCCAGCATCAGAACACGCCTTCTGGGATACTGCTGCTGCTGCTGCTAAGTTGCCTCAGTCATGTCCGACTCTGTGCGGCCCCATAGACGGCAGCCCACCAGGCTCCCCGGTCCCTGGGATTCTTCAGACAAGAACACTGGAGTGGGTTGCCATTTCCTTCTCCAATGCATGAAAGTGAAAAGTGAAAGGGAAGTCGCTCAGCCGTGTCCGACTCTTAGAGACCCCATTGACTGCAGCCTACCAGGCTCCTCCGTGCTTCTAATTAGTATCTCCTCCGTGGGATACTAATCTCACATTATAGGCTGTAATAAACCAGTTGGCCGCATTTCTACTGGGCTTCCCAGGTGGCGCTAGTGGTAAAGGACTTGCCTGCAAATGCAGGAGACGTAAGAGACACGAGTTCAATCCGTGGGTTGGGAAGATTCCCTGGAGGAGGGCATGGCAACCCCCCCCCAGTATTCTTGCCTGGAGAATCCCATGGACAGACTGATGAAGTGGCAATCTGACCCAGACTTAGCAAAGCTCTGCGAATTGACAAAAAGAAAATAAGATTAAACCCTGCAGTGTGTGAGCCCAATGAGGAGGGATTCTACAGAAGTCTGTGCAGACATAAATCCTAATACATCGGACACAGAAAAGTTATCTCTTCTGGAGATTATCCAAGGATACTCTGGGGATTTCAGCTGCCAGGGTCTCAGTGAGCCACCAAAGATGCCAGGCAGGGGATGCTTTGTCTGGTTTGTAATTCTAAACACAGTGGCCATGTGCTCCCCAACTTGGTGAAGAGGAATGAGTTTCCACCGTAAGAAAAAATGACATGAAAAACTAATTTCTCAGTTGAGTGCGGATAAAAAGATGAAGGTGATTTTTTTAATTAGGGAAGAATTTGGAATTCTCTTACTTGAATGTTAATTTCAGTATGAAAAATAACTCTGAAACAGAAAGACACTATTTTAGGCAGTGTGTTTTTTTCTCACCGACTTTTTAAAAAATTTCAAGCCTACAGAAAAATGAATAGAACTGTTTGATGAATAACTGGATCGCCTTCACCAAATTTTAACATTTTATGGTTGTCTGAGTTTTTAATTTGTGTTTCTTTTTCTTTCATTTTTTAATTGCCTAAAACTTTATTTTTATTTTATGTATTTATTTTTTATTGAAGTATAGTTGATTTACAATATTATGTTTCAGGTATATAGCAAAGTGGTTTAGGTGTGTGTGTATACTATACATATATACTCTTTTTCTATTCTTTTCCATTATAGTTCGCTACAAGATATTGAATACAGGTCCCTGCAGCAAGTCCTTGTTGTTTAATCTGCATGTTTCTTGACAGTACTGACAGTTTTGGGGTTCATTTATGGAGAATGAACCCATAGGGGCCAGGTCCAGAGACACATGGTTGGTGG
Organism: Bison bison bison; assembly: GCF_000754665.1. Lineage (NCBI taxonomy): Eukaryota > Metazoa > Chordata > Mammalia > Artiodactyla > Bovidae > Bison > Bison bison. The sequence continues at coordinate 3,794,165 of NW_011494871.1, forward strand.
TGATGGTAATTTAGTCCCTAAGTCATGCCCAACTCTTCATAGCCCCATGGACTGTAGCTTGCGAGGCTCCTCTGTCCATGGGACTTCCCAGGCAAGAATACTGGAGTGGGTTGCCATTTCCTTCTCCAGGGGACCTTCCTGACCCAGGGATAGAACCTTTGTCTCCTGCATTGGCAGGTGGATTCTTTACCGACGGAGCCACCAGGGAAGCCCATGGGTGGTGGGAACACACAAAATTCCTGTCCTTGTGAGGCTTAGTCCAATCTAGTAGGGAAGACAGACAGGCAGAAAATTAAAAAATATAATATCAATGCCATATAATTTGAGGAAGAAAAAGGACTTCACAGATTCAGTTTTGGATGTCTGTAAGCCAACTGGCCAAGCTATGAAGTTTGATCACATTATTCAAGAAATCCGTGAAGTCACCTTTAGGGTCAGAGGCTCACCTTTGGAAAGCACAAATCCCCGTGCTGTACCCTGCCACACCCACCAGCCCGGCCCACGAGCCCTGGAAGACTCCTTCAAGAAGTCTGCTTGCAAAGGGCAGGCCAGGGCTCAGGCTGGTGGCTGGAGGGGGACTTGGCTCCACTAGTTCAAGGCTGGGCTGGAGGAAAGAGCGGGAGAGTCTTCCAGCAAGGACCCCAGGACCCTGAGAAAGCGCAAGGACTGGGAACCAGAGCCAGGGAGGGAATCAATCTTCTTTTATTAATTTTTGTAACTGAATGGAAGGTTCTTTAAATTCTATAGCGCTTTACAAGTCTCGCACCCATGACTTCATATAACCCCATAAGAACCCTTTCTCCCCACCCTGACCCCTTTGTTGCCCCTCCCCATTCCCTCTCCCCACTGGCAACCACTAGTTTGTTCTCTATATCTGTCAGCCTGTTCTTGTTTTTGGTTATATTCACTAGTTCACTGTATTTTTTAGATTCCACGTGTAAGTGATATCATACAGCATCTGTCTTTCTCTGTCTGACTTATTTCATTTTGCATAATACCCTCCAAGTCCATCCATCTGCTGCCAATGACAAGCCTCCGTTCTTTTTTAATGGCTGAATAAAGGGGCTTCCAAGGTGGCACTGGTGGTAAAGAACCCACCTACCAATGCAGGAGACGTAAGAGACACAGGTTCAATCCCTGGGTCAGGAAGATCCCCTGGAACATAGCAACCCACTCCAGTATTCTTGCCTGGGAAATCCCATGGACAGGAGAGCCATAAGGTCGCAAAGAGTCGGACACAACCAAAGTGACTCAGCGCCCATGCAGGCAGAGGGGACTCAGCTTTCCCAGAAGAACATCCACATCCCCCGCTGGAAGGAGAGAGGGACAGGCTGGGAGTGGCCAGCAGCTCCCAGAAGCTCTGCATCCCCTGTGAACCAGGAGGTGAGCATGGCAGGGAGGGGGAGGGGCAGAGGAAGGAGAGCGGGACACATGGAGCATTCTCAGTGGAGCATCTGAGAGTGAGCTGGCCCTGCTGGGGCTCAGAAAGTCTTTCCTGACTGGATCTGCATGTGTCATTTGGGAAACTCCCACCTGCATTTTAACCAAAGGGAATTAAAAGTAAAAGCTCCGTGCCCACCTCCTTCAGAAGCTGCAAAGACAGGAGCTCTTGTTCTTGTTAGAAATATGAACGGTGGCTGTGCAGCCCTGGCCTGCACTTTGCTTGCCTGTCAGGCTCCGTATCTGGCAGAAAGGGGACAGGGAGGGCTAAGGGGCTGAGCTCGAGGACAACAGGCCAGCCCTAGTCCTGGACATGGGGCGGGGAGTGGACACACGTCCCCAGTGAAGCCAGAGACCGGCATCTGTTTCCAAATAGAACAGTGGGGTCCCTGGAGCCTTCTGCCCAGCAGCAATGAAAACTGTAGCTTATTAGAACGGGAAAGCCCTGAATGAACACACAGTACAGCCTGTGTAAATGCTTAATTAGAGGGAGATTTTAAAAAATCTTTTTTGGCTGGTTGATTCAAAGGTGTGAGAAAGGCTATATTTATCACCCCCTCCAGTCCCCGGGAGCTCATTAACAAGAAAATGAAAGGTTCTAAATTTTAACAACCTCTCCTTCTGCAAAGCTCTGTGGATTGATCACTAAAGACATTTCCATTTAATTTATAGCGAAGTCTTTCCTTTGACCCATGCGGAGGGGGCTGAGGAGAAGGTAGCTGGGCTGATGGTTAATGGCTTTTATGGATGAGGAAGAAAGAGAAGGCAACTGGGCTCTTTTCTGGGACCTACAGTTGGCAGACATTCTATTTCTCCAGCGCATTTTATCCATGTGATGCCCATCTACAGTAGGAATCCTTTCCCACCACACTCCTCCCCCCTGGTCCACTGGAAATGACCTACTCCACATGAGGGTCAGACCACCATGCCTGAAGATTCAGAGATAGTAAGAGAAGGACCTTCCTGTCCCCAGAGCCGATTTAGCTCTTAACTAACTGTGCCACATGGAGTCCCAGAGTTGGAAAGGTGGTCTTAAGAAAAAAACAGTACGTGTTTTGGGGTTCAGTATGAGCTTTGAGTTCAGGTGGACGGGAAATTCTCTCCTTCAGTAAAGATGAATGAGGTGCCTGCTATGCCCCAGGCTGGGTTGATCAGTATTTCAGAGAAGAATAAGATAAGTTCTCACCTTCAGGAGCTCAGAGAGTCACAAATATACGTGGTGTTCCCTTCGTGGAGTTAGCACTGTGCTATGAAGGATGCAGAAGAGTGAGAGTCCCTGCCTTCAAGGAGTTTTGCTGGGAAGAGAAGATAGGATGTCCAGGAACAGGCTGACACCCAATATACCTATTAGTTAGGTATTAATGTGTATGAGTTACAGAGTGCTCCCAGGGTGACACGTGAGGAAGCAGCTTTGGGAAACCAGTCATGACCAGATGATGTATCTAGAAGGGCCATGGAGGGCCCCCACTAGAGCCTCTCTCCCTCTGGGGTCACTCCACATGACATCATGTTAAAATAACCAGGCCATGTAGCCTGACTTCTCATGGCTGGTTGACTGTGACCAAGGAGCTAGGCTTTATTGTTTAATCTGTCATCCACAATAAGGAAGTGGGGCGTGAGAAGCCTTTTTAATCCCATGGTCATCTGGCCCACAAGGAAGGGTAGATTCATCCTCTAAGATTATCTTGGAAGACAGAAGTTCATTTGACTTGATGATGATGTCACATGTAAAGGCAAGGAAGTCTCCCAGGATACAAGGCAGAAAGATAAAACACAGGATAAAAATGAGAGAAAAGTTAGAAGAGGATGAATTCCAAATACCCAGCATCCATCTGATGGACATTTCCAAAGGAAATGGAGATGAAGGAAGAAGTAAGTAACTGTGAGAAGAACTCCCTCGTCTGAAGGAAGATAGCAGTTTTCACACTGAAAGGACGCTCTGAGAACCAGGCAATTTTAATGAAACAACATACCAACCACACCTCTGACAACATCATGGTAAAACACAGGACTCCAACCATAGACAGAGGGCTTAAAAACTACCAGAGGGAGGAAAGCAAGTGGCTTACATAAAAACAGGAATAAAACTGTCCACAGTCACCTTGTCAGTGACAACAAAGCAATTCCTTTAAAGTTTGGAAAGTTATTTTGAGCCTGAAATTGTATGTCCAGACAAATTATCAACCAAAGGATATCTGAGTGGCCCGTAAACACTTGAATATATATTCAACATCATTACTTATCAGAGAAATGCAAACTAAACCCACATTGAGATACCCACTGCTGCTGCTGCTAAGTTGCTTCAGTCGTGTCTGACTCTGTGCAACCCTATAGACGGCAGCCCACCAGGCTCCCCCATCCCTGGGATTCTCCAGGCAAGAACACTGGAGTGGGTTGCCATCGCCTTCTCCGAGATACCCGCTAGGATGACTAAATTAAAAGGTTGACCATTACAAGATTGCCAAAGAGGGTTGACTGCAGCTCTCATCCTTTGCTGGTAAGAGTGCGAATGGCTCAATCACTTTGGAAAACTGTTTGACTATATCTACTATATATCCAAGAGATGTTCACAAAAAGACATGTACAAGATGTTCATAGCAACTTACCTGTAATAGCCAAAACATGGAAACAATCCAAATGTCTACATATAAAACAGTGGAGAAACACCTTTGGTGGTGGTGGTGGTTTAGTCACTAAGTCGTGTCTGACTCTGCAACCTCAAGGATTATAGCCAGCCAGGCTCTTCTGCCCATAGGATTTCCCGGGCAAGAATACTGGAGTGGGTTGCCATTTCCTTCTCCAGGGGATCTTCCCAATCAAGGAGTCAAACTTGTGTCTCCTGCGTTGCAGGCAGACTCTTTACCACTAAGCCATCAGGGAAGAAATTCTAGTTCAAATTCATCAGGGAAGCCCAAGGAGAAATTCCTTACTACACAGCAATTTTAAAAGCACAAACTGCTGATACACACAATGATATGGAATCTTACAGTTAATAAGCAAATATGCAGTAGAAAGTGAGTGATTCAGGGCATATGAAGCTCCAGAACAGGTAAACAAATCTGTGGTGTACAGACCACAATAGTTGCCTGAGTTGTTCTGCTCTCTCGGTAATGGAATTGATGTTCTTTATCTTAAGATGGGTAGTGGTAAGATGTTGAGAACAAACTTATGGCTACTAAGTGGGGAAGGGGGAGATGGGATAAATTGGGAGATTGGGACTGACATATATACACAGCTATGTATAACTAATGAGAACCTACTGTGTAGCACAGGGAACTCTACTCAATGGTGACCTAATAGGAAGGAAACCCAAAAAAGAGGGGATATATGTACACATATAGCTGATTCACTTTGTTATACAGCAGAAACTAACAACATTGTAAAGCAACTATACATCAATAAAAATTAATTTTTAAAAAATGGGTGGTGATTACATTCAAAAATTCATCCTGCTGTACACTTAAGATTTGTTTCCTTTACAAACACAAATTATATCTCAACAACTAACTATTAAAAAAAAAGCAAAAAGTTGTCAAACAAATGGAAGAAAGACATTTGAGGGACTGCAAAAACTCAGATAAAAATTGTGCATCTTCACCAACTTTATAGAAACAGAATTGTTCCTGAATCCACACCAGCAAAATATTGAAAAGAAAGTAACGAAGGAGAATGTTGTGGGAAAAATAAATGGTAGTCACTGAGTAAGTTATGGGCCAAAGATTAAAACCATTTTAACTTTGTTTTAGAAAAGGCAGAGGAACCAGAGATCAAATTGCCAACATCCGCTGGATCATCGAAAAAGCAAGAGAGTTCCAGAAAAACATCTATTTCTGCTTTATTGACTATGCCAAAGCCTTTGACTGTGTGGATCACAATAAACTGTGGAAAATTCTGAAAGAGATGGGAATACCAGACCACCTGACCTGCCTCTTGAGAAATCTATATGCAGGTCAGGAAGCAACAGTTAGAACTGGACATGGAACAACAGACTGGTTCCAAATAGGAAAAGGAGTACGTCAAGGCTGTATATTGTCACCCTGCTTAT
>NW_011494871.1:3800006-3800253 GCF_000754665.1 Bison bison bison
GAAGAAGAACTAAAGAGCCTCTTGATGAAAGTGAAAGAGGAGAGTGAAAAAGTTGGCTTAAAGCTCAACATTCAGAAAACTAAGATCATGGCATCTGGTCCCATCACTTCATGGCAGATAGATGGGGAAACAGTGGAAACAATGGCTGGCTTTATTTTGGGGGGCTCCAAAATCATTGCAAATGGTGACTGCAGCCATGAAATTAAAAGACGCTTACTCCTTGGAAGAAAAGTTATGACCAACCTAG
>NW_011494871.1:3800353-3803141 GCF_000754665.1 Bison bison bison
AAAGGTCCATCTCGTCAAGGCTATGGTTTTTCCAGTGGTCATGTATGGATGTGAGAGTTGGACTGTGAAGGAAGCTGAGCACCGAAGAATTGATGCTTTTGAACTGTGGTGTTGGGGAAGACTCTTGAGAGTCCCTTGGACTGCAAGGAGATCCAACCAGTCCATTCTGAAGGATATCAGCCCTGGGATTTCTTTGGAGGGAATGATGCTGAAGCTGAAATTCCAATATTTTGGCCACCTCATGCAAAGAGTTGACTCGCTGGAAAAGACCCTGATGCTGGGAGGGATTGGGGGCAGGAGGAGAAGGGGACAACAGAGGATGAGATGGCTGGATGGCATCACCAACTTGATGGACATGAGTTTGAGTGAACTCCGGGATTTGGTGATGGATAGGGAAGCCTGGCGTGCTGTGATTCATGGGGTCGCAAAGAGTCGGACACGACTGAGCAACTAAACTGAACTGAACAGGATGATTAACCTTTGAGAGCCAAGATTCTGAAGACAAAAGATATATTTATTTTTCTAGAAATTCAATAACACTCTTGTCTGTGCAACTTTAGAATTTTTATAATTATATTAGAATTTTTTATATACAATTGTCATTTAAAATAATTTCTGCAATGATAATATTATTGATCAATTTATGCAATTTAATGTTGAAAATCAACTTCAAGACTAAGTACAGAAGACATATTTAGTCACAAAACCAAAAGCGTACAAGCCAAGGCAATGTCAAGTGGATATAACTAACTGAAACTAGGGGTGGGGGAGTGTGGTGCTGGTGGTTTAGTCACTAAGTTATGCCCAGCTATTTGGGACCCCATGAACTGTAGCCCACCAGGCTCCTCTGTCCATGGGATTCTCAGGCAAGAATACTGGAATGGCTTGCCATTTCCTTCTCCAGGCCATCTTCCCCATCCAAGGATTAAACCCGCATCTCTTGCATTGGCAGGCAAATTCTTTACCACTGAGTCACTTGGGAAGCCATCTTTTGACTGGGAGTCCAGAGACACAATCCGATGTGGGTGAATCAAAAATCGAGGTTTATGTATATTATTTAACGTCCTAGTGGTAACTAGCTAACAGAAGAAAGAAAAAGAATACTACAACAAAAATTGGGAAGGGAAGGTGGAGGGGTAGATGGTGAGAGATTATCCATAGATACTACTTCTCCATCTATGGACCATCTGCTCTGAAAAATAAGACACAGAATTACAAGTCATCATTGTAAGAGCTTTAAAAAATAAAGAAAAGTGTTAGCTTCCTAAGAAGGAGTCCAGAGATGGAATTTCAAGGTCAGAGATATTGATATTTTGTTTGCTTATGCCCTCCTGTATGCTAATTATTTTAAGTCTACTCATGAATTATTTCAGAAAGGAGGAATGGGGGAGTCACGGAGCTGGAAGACAGACCACACCTTTTCTGCCTGAGGAGCCCTGAGACGAAGAGCGAAGGCAACAGAAGTAGGTCAGCTGAGCTGGAAACCAGGGTTCCTTAGAAATGCATTTAAATGGCCCTTGCGGTACAAAGACAGAAACATATTCTCCTGCCTGTCTTGATCCACCGTGTGGAGAGAAGAGAGTTGGCTCAGCAGACTTGAGACCTTGAGACCCGAGGTCTCGGAAGAGCTGGGGTCCTCGGGTTGTGGGGGCGGGGTGGGGGGGAGTGAAAAGCGGGCTTCCCCAGGAGCATGGTTTTCTGTGGAGGAGGTAACCATCTCCAGTCCTCTTCCACTCGGATGATACTTTGGTAAATTAGACACCATCTCAATCCCATGGACGGAGGAGCCTGGTAGGCTGCAGTCCATGGGGTCGCTAGAGTCGGACATGACTGAGCGACTTCACTTTCACTTTTCACTTTCATGCATTGGAGAAGGAAACGGCAACCCACTCCAGTGTTCTTGCCTGGAGAATCCCAGGGACGGGAAGCCTGGTGGGCTGCCGTCTATGGGGTCGCACAGAGTCCGACACGACTGAAGTGACTTAGCAGCAGCAGCAGCAGAAAATAAACTCCCTTAAGCCCATCACCCACCTACCATGCCTTACAGAGCCCCCTGGGCTGGGAGGAATTGGCGAGGAGACCAGAGATGTCCACCTGGACCCTACAGTGAGGGGACGGCAGGGCGTGAGGACAGGGAGGCAGGGGGCTTGTGACCAGGACGGGTTAGCATGAGGGACATGGGAGAGCGCACCCACAGGACCCATTTCCAAGCCCAGCTCAGCCTCTTTCTAGTGAGCTGACCTCAGTTTCCGGTCTGTAAAATGGGGACAGTCGCCATAACGTGCTGACAACAAGGCTCTGGGGCCATAGGAAGTGCCTCCAGGAGTCAAGGGACACACAAGCAGAGCTCTTGCCAGACCCCTCCATCCCGCAGGGAGCCAAGACCAGCCCCTTGTTTCTCTGGGTGTCACCACCTCTCAGAGGATCCGGGTAGAAGGCACACAGCCTGTTTCACCTTTAACACAGAACATCAGGGACTTCCCTGGTGGTCCAGAGGTTAAGAACCCACCTGCCGGGAATGCAAACTAGTACAGCCACTATGGAGAACAGTGTGGAGATTCCTTAAAAAACTGGAAATAGAACTGCCTTATGATCCAGCAATCCCACTGCTGGGCATACACACTGAGGAAACCAGAAGGGAAAGAGACACGTGTACCCCAATGTTCATCGCAGCACTGTTTATAATAGCCAAGACATGGAAGCAACCTAGATGTCCATCAGCAGATGAATGGATAAGAAAGCTGTGGTACATATACACAATGGAGTATTACTCAGCCATTAAAAAGAA
>NW_011494871.1:3803547-3817527 GCF_000754665.1 Bison bison bison
CCAGTCCAGGTTCGATGCATGACGCTGGATGCTTGGGGCTGGTGTACTGGGATGGCCCAGAGGGATGGTATGGGGAGGGAGGAGGGAGGAGGGTTCGGGATGGGGAACACATGTATACCTGTGGCGGATTCATTTTGATATTTGGCAAAACTAATACAATTATGTAAAGTTTAAAAATAAAATAAAATTAGAGAAAAAAAAAAAAAAGAACCCACCTGCCAATGCAGGGGACACAGGTTTGGTCCCTGGTCGGGGAACTAAGATCCCACAAGCCTCAGGGAAACTAAGCCTGAGCCACAACTATTGAGCTCACGCCACAACTACAGTCTGTGTGATGAAAGGTCCCGCGTGATACAACTGAAACCCAACGCATCCTAATAAACAAATAAATATTTTTAAAAAATACACCAGCTTTGTCTCCCACTCACCTCACTCCTTTCCCACCTCTCCCCGCAGGGCTTTCCAGTCTGACTCCAGTCGGGGGAGTTTTGCTGGAAGCCAGGAGGAGAGAGAGGGAAGGAGGCCCTGGCTGCAAAGGGGAGTTTGGCTATGTGGGCCGGGGGAGAGTGCAGCAGAAGGGGCAGGTCCAAGCAAAGAGGCAAATGGCCCAGCTTTACTGGTGGCGGAGGGTCTGCAAGGCTGCACTGGGGCAATGCCCGATCTCCCAGGGGCGTCAGAGCCCAGGGGCCGGGCAGTCACAGGATAGCGCATCCAGCGGATGGGGACGAGCATGGAGGCACAGCCGCCTGCATGAACGTGGGTGGGCTGAGGGTCATCAGGAACAGGTTAAATGCTACTGAGTTTCAGCTTTGGTGGCACCTCAGAGTCACCAAAACAGCTAGAAACATGGGCCTCACCCCCAGAAATTCAGACGCAGTGGGTTTGGGTTGTAACCTGGACGGGGGTATTTTCTAGAGCTCCGGGGATGCTGGGAGAGAAGGCAAAGGGAAGTAAGCCTATCCTAGTTGGTGCCGGGGTGGGAGAGGAAGGACAGATAGACAAGTGGTAGCTGTGCAAGGAAGGAGCACCTGTCCGGATGTGACATCTGTGCACTTCAACACAGGAGTCAGGTTTTGTAAAGTCTGTTAAAAGGCCCCTCAGACACTATCAGGAAGTTTGCATTCCTCTGTCATTCTCTCTCTCTCACACTCTCTCTCTCTCTCTCTCTCTCTCTCTCTCTGCGAATGACAGCTGAGTCCCCAGCGTGTAGAACTCTTAGGCTTAGGCTCAGACTCCATTCAGCCCAGCACCTACAGCTCTCAAACTCAGGCACAAAATAAGCTTGTTGAAATGCAAATTCCCCACCCCAGTGCCTGCTTCCCCATGGCTTTTGGCGAGTCAAGAATCCACCTGCAATGCAGGAGATGCAAGAGACCTTGTTCGATCCCTGAGTTGGGAAGACCCTCTGGAGAAGGAAATGGCAAGCCACCCCAGTATTCTTGCCTGGAGAATCCCATGGACAGAGGAGCCTGGAGGGTACAGACCATGGGGTCAGAGTCACTGAGCAACCTAAGAACGCAGGCCACCTCCCTGCCTAGAGGTCTGAGGGTGGTAATTCTGGGTGGGGCCTGGAAAAGGGGTGTCTACCAAAGGAACAGCCCCCCAGGTAATCATGTAACAGATGACCTGTGGCTCCAGGTTGAGAAAGGCTGATTAGAGGACTTGGGGAGAAGGTTTGAGGTACTTGGTTTCTTAAGGGCACTCTAGTCCACCCAAGCAGCATCCTCTGTGGAGACTGTTAACAGTTTACTAGAAGGAAGGAAAATCAGGGGTGGGAGGGAAAGCAGGTGGAAAATCAGCTCCTAGGGCTCCAATCTGAGCATGCGTGGAGCACAAGTCAGAGGGCATCCCGTTAGGCCTGTCCTCACACAGGACACACTGATGGGGCACCTGTGCATAGCTTCAGCCTGTCAAGAGCTGTCTCACCCTCCATGGCTCCAGGCGGCCCCCATCCCAAGCAGCGTCAGAAATGCCCAGCCCCTTCCAGAGCCTCCTCCACCTGAGACAGGGCAGCCAGTGCTGCTAACCTGGCCTGGGGCCCTGGGTGTCTGAGGGAAAGGGCCTGAAGGTGGAGGGCTGCCCAGCGGACGTGAGACACTCCACAGACTCTCCCTCATCGGGTTTCCTGGGCTGAGGATGTGCTTGCACTCCAGCCTGCATGATGGAAAAGCAGGTCGACGCTCAGGTAAACGCAGGGACAGATCTGCTCCGGGTAGGGAGACCTGACTCCTCCCCTGGGGGCAGTCACCCCCACCCCCTGTATCTTCCTATACTTACGATGAGTGTTTCTTTTCACTGCTTCACTGGGGAATCACTTAACCCTAAGCATCAGGAATGAGCCCACAGCCCACGTGGTCCTGAGCCTAAGTCTGTCAGGCTGCAGGGTGGGAAAAGAGAACAGGAACAGGACCGTGTAGAGGGCACACGGGTGGCCAGCCCCCAACCCCAGTGAGTGTGGGGAATGGCCCCCTGAGGCCCCTCACTTTCCCTGACTGAAAGGACTCATGATGCCTGTCTCTGCTCACCCAGGGTTGAGAGGACGCTGACCTCCAACCAGCCATCACAGCTCCAAAGAACAGGGATCAGATAATGAGTTGTACCATGCAGAAGACCCCTGCTGATCCTAAAACTCTTGTTGAAAGACCGATAAACAGCAAAGTCCTACTGCTCGGCAAAGGGAACTATATTCAATCTCCTATGATAAACCGTGACAGGAAAGAATATGAAAAAGAATGAATATATGTGTATAACAGACTGAAAACCACAATCACAGAAAACTAACCAATCTGATTACATAAACCACAGCCGTGTCTAACTCAGTTAAACTATGAGCCATGCCATGTAGGGCCACCCAAGACGGACGGGTCATGGTGGAGAGTTCTGACAAAATGTGGTCCATTGGAGAAGGGAATGGCAAACCACTTCAGTATTCTTGCCTTGAGAACCCCATGAACAGTATGAAAAGGCAAAATGACATGACACTGAAAGATGAACTCCCCAGGTCGGTAGGAGCTGAATATGCTACTGGAGAAAAGAAGAAGAGAAGAAGCCAAAGCAGAAACAACACCCAACTGTGGATGTGACAGGTGATGGAAGTAAAATCCAATGTTGCAAAGAGCAATATTGCATAGGAACCTGGAATGTCAGGTCCATGAATCAAGGCAAATTGGAAGTGGTCAAACAGGAGATGGCAAGAGTGAACACCAACATTTTAGGAATCAGCGAACTAAAATGGACTGGAATGGGTGAATTTAATTCAGATGACTATTATATCTACTACTGTGGGCAAGAATCCCTTAGAAGAAATGGATTTGCCATCATAGTCAACAAAAGAGTCTGAAATGCAGTACTTGGTTGCAATCTCAAAAATGACAGAATGATCTCTGTTCATTTCCAAGGCAAACCATTCAGTATCACAATAATCCAAGTCTATGCCCCAACCAGTAATGCTGAAGAAGCTGAAGTTGAATGGTTCTATGAAGACCTACAAGACCTTCTAGAAATAACACCTCAAAAAGATGTCCTTTTCGTCCCCAAAAGGGGACTAGAATGCAAAAGTAGGAAGTCAAGAGATATCCGGAGTAACAGGCAAATTTGGCCTTGGAGTACAAAATGAAGAAGGGTAAAGGAGTCTGTCAAGAGAATGCACTGGTCATAGCAAACACCCTCTTCCAGCAACATAAGAGAAGACTCTATATATGGACATCACCAGATGGTCAATACCGAAATCAGATTGATCCTATTCTTTGCAGCCAAAGATGGAGAAGCTCTAAACAGTCAGCAAAAACAAGACTGGGAGCAGACTGTGGCTCAGATCATGAACTACTTATTGCCAAATTCAGACTTAAATTTAAGAAAGTAGAGAAAAGCACCAGACCATTCTGTTGCTGCTGCTGCTAAGTCACTTCAGTCATGTCTGACTCTGTGCAACCCCAAAGATGGCAGCCCACCAGGCTCCCCCGTCCCTGGGATTCTCCAGGCAAGAACACTGGAGTGGGTTGCCATTTCCTTCTCCAATGCATGAAAGTGAAAAGTGAATGTGAAGTTGCTCAGTCGTGTCCGACTCTTAGCGACCCCATGGACTGCAGCCTCCCAGGCTCCTCCATCCATGGGATTTTCCAGGCAAGAGTACTGGAGTGGGGTGCCATTGCCTTCTCCAGAACATTCAGGTATGACCTAAATCAGATCCATTATGATTATACAGTGGAAGTGACAAATAGATTCAAGGGATTAGACCTGATAAACAGAGTGCCTGAAGAACTATGGATAGAGGCTCGTGACACTGTACAAGAGGCAGTGATCAAGATCATACCCAAGAAAAAGAAATGCAAAAAGGCAAAACGGTTGTCTGAGGAGACCTTACAAATAGCTATGAAGAGAAGAGAAGTGAAAGGCAAAGGAGAAAAGGAAAGATATACCCGTTTGAGTGCAGAGTTCCAAAGGGTAGCAAGGAGAGATAAGAAAGCCTTCCTCAGTGATCAAAGCAAAGAAATAGAGGGAAACAATAGAATGGGAAAGGCTAGAGATCTCTTCAAGAAAATTAGAGATACCAAGGGAACATAGCAAATAGATGGGGAAACAGTGGAAACAGTGGCTGACTTTATTTTTGGGGGCTCCAAAATCACTGCAGATGGTGATTGCAGCCATGAAATTAAAAGATGCTTACTCCTTGGAAGGAAAGTTGTGACCAATCTAGACAGAATATTAAAAAGTAGAGACATTACTTTGCCAACAAAGGTCCATCTAGTCAAGGCTATGGTTTTTCCAGTAGTCGTGTATGGATGTGAGAGTTGGACTATGAAGAAAGCTGAGCACTGAAGAATTGATGCTTTAGAACTGTGGTGTTGGAGAAGACCCTTGAGAGTCCCTTGGACTGCAAGGAGACCCAACCAGTCCATCCTAAAGGAAATCAGTCTTGGGTATTCATTAGAAGGACTGATGTTGAAGCTGAAACTCCAGTACTTTGGCCACCTGATGCAAAGAGCTGACTCATTGGAAAAGACCCTGATGCTGGGAAAGATTGAAGTCAGACGGAGAAGACGACAGAGGATGAGATGGTTGGATGGCATCACTGACTCGATGGATGTAAGTTTGAGTAAACTCCAGGAATTGGTGATGGACAGGGAGGCCTGGCATGCTGCTATTCATGTGGTCGCAAAGAGCTGGACACGGCTGAGTGACTGAACTGAACTGACGTGTGTAACTGAGTCACTTTGCTGTACAGCAGAATTTAACACAACATTGTACATCAACTAGACTTCAATATTTAACAAAAAGAAAAGAGATCAAGAGACCATGACAGAGCAGCTAAATCTCTTAAGGAGCAAACCAGGGCTCTCAAGAGGAGTGGAAGTGGTGAGGCTGTGTCAGGAAGTCAAGAGCTGAGTGAAGACTCGAGATGTTGGCCAAGGCGCATAGGAGAGCAGCAGAGAAGCACAGCCAGAGCCTCACAGGTCTCTGAAGGAACATCTGAGACTCAGAGCTTACATCTACATTGCTCACAGCTAACCAAAAGGATGTTGTTTTTGTCCTTCAGTTGCTAAGTCGTGTCCAACTCCTTTGTAACCCCATGGACTGTAGCCCGCCAGGCTCCTCTGTCCGTGAGATTTACAAGGCCAGAATACTGGAGTGGATTGCCATTCTCTTCTCCAGGGGATCTTCCCAACCTGGGGACCAAACCCATGTCTCCTGCATTGCAGGTGGACTCATTACTTCTGAGCCACCAGGAAGCCCTACGTGTTCTGGATACAAGTCCCCTATCAGATAGGTGACTTGCAAATATTTTCTCCTAGTATGTTGTTTGTCTCTTCACTTTCTTAGTGGTGTAGCTTGAAGTGCAAATGTTTTAAATTGTGATGAACTCCAATTTATCTACCTCTTCTTTTGTCACTTCTGCTTTTTAAGAAACCATTCAATTTCTTAAATCTAGATGTTCCCTTCTTTGTGGAAAAGACTATTCTTTCTCCTCAATAAATTGTCTTGACATCAATAAATTAGCCATTATTGGAAGGGCTTATTTCTGGACTCTTGGTTCTAGTCCCTTGACATGTCTGTCCTTATGCTTGTACAACACTGTCTGTATTACTGCTTTAAAGTAAGATTTGAAACTGGGAAGTGTAGGTCCTCCAACTCACTCTTCTGATAATTGGGGTCCTCCAGGAATGTTAGGCAGAGAAGGCAATGGCAACCCACTCCAGGACTCTTGCCTGGAAAACCCCATGGACGGAGGAGCCTGGTGGGCTGCAGTCCATGGGGTCGCTAAGAGTCGGACACGATTGAGCGACTTCACTTTCACTTTTCACTTTCATGCCTTGGAGAAGGAAATGGCAACCCACTCCAGTGTTCTTGCCTGGAGAATCCCAGGGACGGGGGAGCCTGGTGGGCTGCCGTCTATGGGGTCACACAGAGTTGGACACGACTGAAGCGACTTAGCGGCAGCAGCAGCAGCAGGAATTTTAGGATAAGTTTGTGGATCTCTATAGGAAAACTCAACTAGGGCTTTGAATCTGTGGATCACTTCGAAGAATACTGCCATGAATATGAAGTCTCTGCATCTCAGTTCCTACGGATTCAGTTAATACACAGATTGATCATCAGTCATCATCTGCCTCAGGAAGGACAACAAGCTCAGATCTACAACTTTTCTTCCATATGAATTCAGGTGGCAACACTGAAAAAGCAATAAAGGCATCACTGGATAAAGTAAGCAGATTGTGCTTCAATTTTTTAAAGACATTTAGAAAGACTATTTGAAAATGTTTAACCTTTTAATCATCTCCACTGGGGTGTATGTGTATGTTTAGTTCCCACCTGGCCCATACAGTGCTGGTTGCTACAGAAAGCCAGTTTATACTGGATGGATTCCAGCCCTACTCACGGTTGATATTAAGGAATTGCTGGGGCCCTAACAGGACAAAATCAAGGCGGAAATGTGGCCATCAGCTTCATTTTTTTCTCCTTGTCTCCTGCAGATCAGTGTTTCTGGCTCCAAGAAGAAAACTGCTTTCCCTGAAAACTCACTGGCCCTGGGAACAACTGCCACCCACGGGAGCGCGGTGGACACTCCTTGGAGGTTAAGGGCACGCATCCATCTCACTTGTCCGTGGCTAGCTGTGGCTGGAACCTGGCAAAGGGAGACACCCTCTGTTCTTCCCTGCACCTTAATGAAACAAGGCTCTGAGCTACAGGAGGTGCAAATCTGGCTTCATTTGCAGAAAAACCACAGTCACTAACCCCCAGGAGGCACTGGTTTTGTCTGGACTTGCCATCCTCAGCTCACATGGTCCCAGACCTCTCCTCTGGGCACACGCCTCTTTCCCACATAGAAAACTCAGACGGGAGCTTCTCACATGGCTCTGGGGGGCCCTTGATCCTCTCGACCCTCAGCCAGGCAGCCCTGTAGGGACGCTTCCCGTCGGAGAGGAACATCCACCATCCTCCTGGGCTGGCACTTGTCTAGTGTGCAAGACAGCAAAGACAGACATGAGTATGGGACCTGGTTACAGACGGCGAAGCTGGGAAGGCTGCGGCAGGGGTGCTAGAGCCCACAGGGGGAGAACCTGTGTTTACTGAGATCCTCTGAAAGGTGGCTTTAAAAAGGGAGACGATTTCAATGAATCCCTTAAAGAGGCACCGCGTCCTCAAACACCCACAGCGAAGCTGAGGCTCCGAGAGGTGGGTTCACCGCCTGGGCTATGAGGAGTGACTGGTACAGTTGCTCAGTTTCAGGTCGTCCTACTGCAAAGCCTGTTCGGTCTTCATCCCACTGCCCATCAGTTCCTTCCTCCTGCCCCTTTGTCTATAGACAGTCCCTAATGAGCTGGAAAGAAGCTGACATCAGGAGACTCTTCGGGGAGAGGGGTGGTGGGGTGGGGAGCCCACTCTGCAAGTGTCTTCAGAGGATGTCAGTGAAGGTCAGCTGGAGACTGAGGTTCCCAGGAGGAGACAGGGAACAAGACCGTGTCCAGGGTCAAGGTCAAGGAGACAGCCCGCCTGGTTCTTCAAGACAAGGAGCTCCAGAGCTCCTCCAAGGATGCCCGGCCGGCTCACCTCCCACCTCCGTGCCAGACAGCGGCCCCCAGGCTGCCAGCTGTCCCCATCACACCCTGAGTGTCGCTCCTATTTTTAAACTCCTCTCTTCTGTGCCTTTTCCATCTGACAGGTGAGGAATTGCCGTCATTTTCGCACTGAGTAACACTCATTATTCACTCTCTGCAGTGAAGACCATAATTACTACCTGGTCACTCCCTCCTCCTAAGCCAAGGGAGCCTTTTTAATACTGAGGGGGGATCAGTCCAGCTTTCATATAATACCTGCAAACGGATGACAAGGGATGGAAGACAGGCTGTGTGTCTAGGGGGAGAAGGGCTCAGCTGGAGGCATTTTAATGTTAGTCTGCTGTTCGGGCCTGAGTCAGTGCCAAAGAAAGAAACAGCTTTCAAAAATATCTGCGACTGGGCTTTCCTGGTGGATCAGTGGTGAAGAATCCACCTGTTAATGCAGGAGACTCAAGTTTGATCCTGGTCCCAGAAGATCCCACGAGCAACAAAGCCCATGCAACACATCTACTGAGCCTGTGTTCTGCAGGAAGAGTAGTTAGGCCCCGCTCGCTGCAACGAGAGAAAGCCCTCACGGCAACGAGACCCAGCACAGTTCAGTTCGGTTCAGTCACTCAGTTGTGTCTGATTCTTTGAGACCCCATGGACTGCAGCACACCAGGCCTCCCTGTCCATCACCAACTCCCGGAGTTTACTCAAGCTCACGTCCATCGAGTCAGTGATGCCATCCAACCATCTCATCCTCTGTCGTCCCCTTCTTCTCCCGCCTTCAATCTTTCCCAGCATCAGGGTCTTTTCAAATGAGTCAGGCCAAAGTACTGTAGTTTCAGCTTCATCATCAGTCCTTCCAATGACTATTTGGGACTGATTTCCTTTGGGATGGACTGGTTGGATCTCCTTGCAGTCCAAGGGACTCTCAAGAGTCTTCTCCAACACCACAGTTCGAAAGCATCAATTCTTCAGCGCTCAGCTTTCTTTATGGTCCAACTCTGACATCCATGCATGACCACTGGAAAAACCATAGCTTTGACTAGACGGACCTTTGTTGGCAAAGTAATGTCTCTGCTTTTTAATATGCTGTCTAGGTTGGTCATAGCTTTTCTTCCAAGGAGCAAGTGTCTTTTAATTGACACTTTTTAAATTTGACCCAGCACAGCCAAAAAATAAATTAAAAAAAAAATCTGAGGCTGTCAAATGGATACCTGGGAATCGTCCCCAGTCTTGAACATCACGTCAAGAATGGGAGTGATGTCTCAAGACAATCAGGGCTGTTTAATTCCGTGTGCAAAGTCCACATGGAACGTGGATACAGAAGGAGCCCCCATCTCTCAGAGGACTCTCCTTTCACATGGATTTCTGAGCTTTCTCCTGCCCATCACTGACAAGGCACAAACCCCGGGCTACCTGCTGTAGGTTTGAGAGTGCACCCTGCCGTGTGGGCCCCACTGCAGCCACCTGGGAGGCTGAGCTGAACACCAGGGCCGCTTTTCTGAGGACAGGTGTCTGGCTCCCTTAGTGCCCCCGCTCACCTCTCTCCAGCCGGGGCTCAGTGCCTTGTGAGTAAGTGCTGACACCAGCTTCCATATACCCAGAGCCCAGGGGCATGTGCCTGGTACTCTGTAGAGCAGCCTATACTTCAAAGTTTGCTTCTAGGCACAGGGGCTCTGTGGTGGGGTCGGGGAGAGGGTGGAGGGGAGGGAGGGCAGGCCCAAAGCTGCTCCCCTGCCTGGGGACACGTCTGGCTGCAGAGGCTGCAGCCTGGTGACCCGTGACCACGCTTCTCCTCTTCACCCTGATCTCGGATCTCCCAGAGAGCTTTCATCCATCCGCTCCCCAGGCTTGATCTGACGGTGCAGAAACAGATTTGAACTTCACGCGCTGTGCTCTTATGCTCACCAGCTGCAGAAATAGCGCAGGCGGGAGAGGGCTGGCAGAAGAGACCTAGTTCTTCCGAAATCTGTTTCTCCTTGGCTCCCCACTCCCAGCCCCTCCTTTCTCTGCTGAGGTCCCCAACACTGACTCAAGCCTGCTTCCATCTCCCCTGTGCAGGGAGAGCTGTGCACAGGCCAGCAGACAGGGGCTGGGGCGGGGGAGAGGTGGCTGTCGCCTGTGAAGGTCTTCAGGGCCCTGAACCAGACCAAGGAGAAGGTGCTGGCTCAGAGCTGACCGGAGTGATGAAGACACACCAGCAGGTGGGCAGATCACAGCAAAGGCAACACTCTGCAGACTGCAGCTCCGAGAGCCCATCAAAACACACTGTGTCCATCCTATTGACTTCTGATGACCTACAGGTGTGGGATCAGTGTCACAGTGCCAACATCAGACCTTTGGGAATTACAGAAGTCAGGCGCCCTCCAAGAGGGCGGCCAGGTGGTGCAGGCTGCGTCTCTTCCCTGTCACACGCCCCGGTCTGGGACATGCAGGAGCCCAGTGGGACCCCACAGCTCAGGAACCCATGTCCTCTACCATCCAGGTTCCTGGTGTCTTTCACTGAACCCCCAGCATCAAAGGTAACCTGAGATGCTTGCTTCCTTAGAACATTAACAAGCTGAGCTTAGTATCTGCGCAGAACTGTCCAGTCTGTCCGTGAAACCTGTCAGGGAATTTGTGTTACATGGGACTGTGTGGTCCCTCCATTCTGAGCTGTGGGAACCCACAGAAGGAAGAGACAAGGCTGTAAGTGAGAACCAAAATGTGAGCAAAGATGAGCTAAGCTCACACACAGTCTGTGAGCCACTTTTGCTGCTGCTGTTGTTCAGCCGGTCAGTGGTGTCCGACTCTGCGACCCCATGGACTGCAGCACGCCAGGCTTCCCTGTCCTTCACCAACTCCCAGAACTTTCTCAAACTCATGTCCATTGAGTCAGTGATGCCATCCAACCATCTCATCCTCTGTCAACCCCTTCTCCTCCTGCCTTCAATCTTAGAAGCATTATAACTTAATAATTTGTTTTAGCCTTCATCAGGGTTGGCACATCCCCGTAAGTGCTAGTCCTGGGTAATTTGGCTTTGTATTTCAGAATGATGTGTAGTGACTGCAGTTAACACCATGGACTTCTTACCGATATTCATCCTGGGGCCTAATACAGTCAGCAGGTGGACAAGGACCACAAGGTAATTTTCCAGCTTGTTCCTGTAGGCTGGTGCTTTCTGAAACAAAACACAAAGGCTCCTCCCGCAGGTATACTGTCTGGTAACTGCTAAAGTCTTATTCCAAGGAGAGGCCTTAAATGTCACTTCCCACAATGGCCGGCCCGAATTGCCCATGGGCATCCCATCACCCTGACACCCGGTAGCTCTATGGAGTCTGCCCCGTCCCGGAGCATCAGGAATGCGGTTGTGACTGCAAATCCTAACTAAAGGCTGGAGGAATACTTGTGTGTTGTGACTAGAACACCAGCTGCTAATGCAGTCACCAGCCTACACCTGCCCTCCACCTGTTTTTCAAATGTTGAGAATGTAAAGTGTGGCGACAGTGCCCTAGCTGGGGTGGCAGAGGGGTTTCATCTCAGGGACAGCTCTGATGTCTGCCTGAAGAGCTCACGAGAGCGACTTGCTGGACTGAGTCTGGGCTCAGCAGACAAGAGCTCGAGATTGATTAGTCATGTCTGCCATGGGAGCAGACGTAGGACAGTGGGGCCAATGTGTGATGTTCTGCCAGCTTGGTTTATAGTGTTGATTCTATAATGTGTCCTGTGATGGCAGCAACCAATTCTTATTCCTCATCCCTTTTATGAAAGTATTCCAGACTTTTCTCATGAGATGAAACAGAACCCTCACTAACTGTCCCCACAGAGCAAAGAGCAGTCAGAGAAAAGACCCAGGAATCGTGGTTATGTCTGTGATGATGTGAAAATTCCTTTAGTGGGGCTGTGCTGGTCATTCAAGGAGGGCTGTGGCGCAGTGAGGGGTGGGCAGAGCTTGGAGTTTGACTCCTGACCCCATGGCTGGCCACTGAGTGACCCTGAGCACATTACCTCTCTGAGTCTCAGTTTCTCCAACCTTGCTGCTGCTGCTGCTGCTAAGTCACTTCAGTCATGTCCGACTGTGTGTGACCCCATAGACAGCAGCCCACCAGCCTCTCCTGTCCCTGGGATTCTCCAGGCAAGAACACTGGAGTGGGTTGCCATTTCCTTCTCCAATGCATGAAAGTGAAAGCCACACAGAGCAAACAATCCCTACCCTGTTGAATGGTTGTGACAATTAGGACTTGTGTATACAAAGTTCAGGGAACTACACGGAGCTCTAGAGGGAGGACAAACCCATGAATGGTTGAGGATGGAGCATTCCAGTTAACTGGTCTCCATACCACCACCAAATAATGGCTTTTCTCTGCGTCTTTGTGTGCATAATGGGAAGAACCTGGAAGGACAGGGAAGAAATGGAAGGACAGTTGGAAGACCTGGATCCACACTCCAGCCAAGCTGAGTGAGCTGCGGGTCCCCTTCAAAGAAACACAGCCGGGAAGGACGTGCCCACTGTTAGGATGACTCTGACCGTCAAACCCTTCCTAATTCACAGAAGTGGCTCAAAAACCTTGTATCAAAACTTACATTTCTTTTCACTCTTATTTGGTGATAAACTTTCTTTTTTTTAGAACAGTTCTAGATTTGCAAAAATACTGAAAGACAGTTCAGAGAGTTCCCATACACCCAGCCCACAGCCTTTCCTATTATTAGCATCTCACACTCGTGTGCTACATCTGTTATAATTAATGAGCCAATATGGATATATTATTATTCAGTAAAGTTCATGACTCATTCGGGTCTCCTTCATTCTTACTGTATGTCCTTTTTCTCTCCCAGGATCCCACAGGCCATCTTGTTAGCCTATCTTCTGAGGCTCCTCTGGGCTGTGATGGTTTCTCAGACTTTTCTTTGTTTTTTCAAAGACCTTGATAGTTTTGGACACTATAGGATAGTTCTCTCCTTAATGAGTGGAGAATCACCCTCTGACTCCTTGAGGGTGGAGGGTCTACATTATTCAGACCTTTAGACTATTTAGACTTTTCCTGGCTTCCCAGGTGGCACTAACGAGCGGTAAAGAACTTGTCTGCCAATGCAGGAGATATAAGCAACGTCGGTTCGATCCCTGGGTCAGGAAGATCCCCTGGAGGAGGGCATGGCAACCCACTCCAGTATTCTTGCCTGGAGAATCCCATGGACAGAGGAGCCTGGTGGGCTACAGTCCATAGGGTCATGAAGAGTCGGACACGACTGAAGCGACTTAGCCTGCGTGAAGGCTTTTCCTATGAAGTATATTTGTCTCTTCTTCCCACACTCATTTACTTTTCATTTATTTACTTACATTAAAATTAACTTGGGGAAATTTATTTTATATTTTGGGTCATAATCCAACACGAATTTGTCTTGCTGCTCAAATGATTCCAGCGTTGTCCACCAGGAGCTTTTCCTGTTGGCTTCGTGTCCCTTTGACAGGTCCCATCAAAGTGAATTTTTTAGCACTTCCTTGCTTTCTAACACTACAAGATAGCTTTCAACTTTTTATTTGGAGATAATCATAGATTCACAGGAAATTGCAAAGAAATGTCCAGGGAAGTCCCATATACCCTACTCCCAGCACCGCTCCCCCACCAAAGTTACCATCCAGCACAACCATAATCAAAGATAAAAACCAGGAATTGACATCAGTGAAATCCAGAGACTGTATCTGGATTTCTCCAGCTATACACGTGCTTATTTGTGTGTGTGTGTGTATGTGTCTGTGTGTGTGGTTCTTTAGGTGCTGCTAAGCTGCTAAGTCGCTTCAGTCGTGTCCGACTCTGTACAACCCCATAGACGGCAGCCCACCAGGCTCCCCCGTCCCTGGGATTCTCCAGGCAAGAACACTGGAGTGGGTTGCCATTTCCTTCTCCAATGCATGAAAGTGAAGAGTGAAAGTGAAGTCGCTCAGTCGTGTCCGAC
>NW_011494871.1:3817627-3818694 GCF_000754665.1 Bison bison bison
CGACTCTTAGCGACCCCATGGACTGCAGCCTACCAGGCTCCTCCATCCATAGGATTTTCCAGGCAAGAGTACTGGAGTGGAGTGCCATTGCCTTCTCCGACTTTAGGTGCAGTATAGTATTATCAATCACTGCCATCAAGGACAGTTCAGTCACCACCAAGCTTCCTTGTGTTACTCTTTGTGATGGCTTCCTCCTCCTTCTCTCTAACCCCTGATAATCAGTATTCTGTTCTCCATCTGTGTAGTTCTGTTAATTCAAGAATGTTAGATAACTAGAATTCCCACTCTGGACAGAGCGTCCAGGCTGCCAACCGCCTGACCCCGCAGAATCTGGTTCCGTCCCCGGTGAGCCGCTCTGTCTTCTGGTAGAAAGAAGGTGCAAGTAATAGACACTCCCTACCCCCGCGCAGGACACAGCCAGGATTAATTAGACAACACATGGAAAGGTCTTTCCCTTCTCAGCAAACCTGGAGCCGGTGTCGGGAGCACCTCTGCTGAGTACAGGACACGTCCTTCCAGAACCCTGTCTCGACCTTGACTGTGCATCACGTTTGTTGAGAACTAGCTCCTTCATTTGGAATATCAGGGCGGTTCAGAGGTGTTGTAAATAACATAAATGTCAGAGTGACTCAAGAAGAGAAATAACATCATGCATGTGTGAAACATCTGCTTGTCAAACACACCCATGAAGTCGTGGCTTTCTCTGTTAATGCTGGTGATTCACAGCCTGAAGTGTGATCTCTCCTTCTAGGCGAAGGGGTTTTTTTTTTAGAAAGACAGCCTTCAGAATGGGAGAAAATAATAGCAAATGAAGCAACCGACAAACGACTAATCTCAAAAATATACAAGCAACTCCTACAGCTCAACTCCAGAAAAATAAACGACCCAATCAAAAAATGGGCCAAAGAACTAAATAGACATTTCTCCAAAAAAGACATACAGATGGCTAACAAACACATGAAAAGATGCTCAACATCACTCATTATCAGAGAAATGCAAATCAAAACCACTATGAGGTACCATTTCACACCAGTCAGAATGGCTGCGATCCAAAAGTCTACAAATAA
>NW_011494871.1:3818794-3818883 GCF_000754665.1 Bison bison bison
GATATTTGGCAAAACTAATACAATTATGTAAAGTTTAAAAATAAAAAATAAAAAAAAAAAGGAAAAAAAAAAAAAAAAAAAGGGCTTTG
>NW_011494871.1:3819507-3820887 GCF_000754665.1 Bison bison bison
CCCCGCCCCACTACCCCAAAGCCCCCAGCATACCCACCTCTGCACCCCTGGAGTACCTGAGCCCCCTCCCCAGCGCCCTCACACACAGAAACCAGCATCATGTTACGACCCCTCAGAGGTGAGGAAACGGAGTTCCCTCTGTCTGCAGGTGGCAGAGCCAAGACTCTCACTTGGTAATTTCTGGGTCCCAACCCAAGGCCCATCCTTGTACCAGCCTGGCGCTCCCTGTTCGCAGGAGTGGCATTTGATAGCAGTTTGATTTTTTTTTAATAAAATAAAATCATGATTATTGGCTCTTCTATGTACAGCATCATAAAGTTTAACACAATGAAAAGAGTGAGAGGCTGCCGGCTGACTCAGAGATGGGGCTGGTGGTCTCCTCATGTCGGTTCATTTCTGTTTCTCCATAGCCCTGAGTCTCCTGCCGAGGGAGAGCCTGGACCTGCTGCAGATTTGGCCTTGACTCCGGGGCTTCCGCCCCCAGTATTCCTGACACCCAGGGTGAAGGGCAGAGCAGCCTCCCACACGTTGGGACACTGACAGAGCTGGGGGAGTTGAAGTTTTCTTCCCAGCATATCATGCCTATGCATTTGGCTCTTGGACCAAGACGATTCATCTGGGTCTGCGCTTATTAATGGCCCCTTTTACCATCCCTCCTGGTACTTTCCAGCTCACCAGGTGGTGGGGAACAGCCCCAGGTAGTGGAGGAAATGTCCCACAGTTACAGTGGAGACCCCTATAAATAGGAACAACCCCCACCACCAGTACTCGGCATCCAGGAGTGGCCCCTGTGGGCATGGTAGTGGCACGTCCCCAGCTGCGGGCCACCCAGAGGGTGAAATGACAGCAAGAAGTTAGGGGGCACTTGCCATGTGCCCCATGGTTATTACATAATTTGAGGGGGCATCTTGCTTGCCCTTGAGGAGACAAGATTCATATACTCTTCTGTATGGGATTCTCCAGGCAAGAATAGTGGAGTGGGTTGCCATTCCTTTCTCCAGGGGATCTTCCCAACCCAGGGAGTGAACCAGGGGTCTCCTGCATTGCAGGCAGAATCTTTACCATCTGAGCCACCTGAGAAGCTCATTCCTATGCTTGAAAGTTGGTACAATTTCAGTATAACATGTATACTAGTGCTATATAGTTACAGTTAAGTTACAGGATAGAGACCAGAGGCGTGTCTAGAAAGGTCAGAGGTTTTTACCCTGCTCCTGGTTATGTGAGCCTGCATGGTTTCACAGACAGCGGGCAGAAGGCACGGAACTCCTGGGTCAGAGACAAGGGACGTGATTACTCATGGCACAATGAGAAGCATGTTTCCTTCCCCCCGACCCCCCCACCCCAGTTCACAGGCGATGCGGAGCAGCCCTGGTGGGGGTG
>NW_011494871.1:3820995-3823735 GCF_000754665.1 Bison bison bison
TGGCACCACTCAGCAGCCCAGTCCTCGAACAGGGGTCCCCAGCCTCCAAGATCTAATTCCTGAAGATGTGAGATGGAGCTGATGCAATAATAACAGAAATAAAGTGCACAATACATGTAATGCACTTGAATCATCCCAGAACCATCCCCCCAACCCTGGGCGGTGGAAAAACTGTCTTCCATGAAACTGGCCTCTAGTGCCAAAAAGGCTGGGGACTGCTGCTCTACAGGGGGCTACAGCAAACCTGCCCGGCCTGCCAAACCTGCCCTGGAGGGCAGACATTGTCACTATAACAAGGGTCAGGAAAGGAACTACCTGGTGTCCCAGAGGGAGACACGTTTCCGTCTCTCAGAGCTGTCTGCTATACAAACATCCTTGAAAACTCACCCAGAACAAACACCACTGCCTCTGCTCACGAGACTCAGAAATGCAGGAGACCCACAGAAAACGGTCTCCCCAGAAGTCAGAAAAACCTGTAGACGAGAAGTCGTCAACTGAGGAAGACCAGTCTGATGAAAAGGATAAGGGGCATTTCCAGCTGACTGAAGACACAAGCTGTGATTTTCCAGGCATTTCCCCTCTCACTGTGGCCAACATTATGCCCGGAATCGAGAGCTTATCTGGAGAACATGCCCCCAGGCAGGGGGAGGGGGGCGATGGCCCAAAGGATGCTGGGTGAAAGGGGGAATCAGCCTGGAAGGTGTGAGTTTCTTGAAAGTGATCCAAAAGGAGGCCGACAGTGCAGGGATGGAGAGCTGGCCGGCGGTCCCACCGGGGTGCAGAGTGCACAGTCTCCTTCAGCCTTGCTCCCTGGGAAGGTCAGGGAGACACCGGCCAAGAGACACCCCTGCCAGGGGCGAGCTCCACGCATCTGTTCTGTGGGGAGCCTGCTCGGTGATGAGAACAATCAGGACCCGGTTCTCAGCCATCTGAACCCACAGAGACATCCCAGGGAGAGAACAACCTGAAAGTCTCCCTTCTCTTGGCTTGGGAAGCGCTCTGTGGTTCTGGAAACTCTTCCCCCTCCACAAGGAGCTGCACGTCCCCTCGGAGGCTCAGAACCGAGGCTTTCTCAAGTCTGTGCACCAGCGCTGTGCCAGGCAGGCCGAGATGCCACAGGATAGAAACTTCTTGTTCCTTCCTTCACTTATTCAATATCAAATTCGTTCTGGAATCTAACACACAGGATGGTGACTATAATGAACAGTAGTGTGTCATATACTTGAAATTTGCAGGGCAGGTCTTTAAAGTCATCACCACACAAGGAAAAACTGTGGTTCTCTGAGATTATGGGTGTATTAATTAACCTTCTGTAGCGGTCATTTTGTAACATGTATGTACATCAAATCATCAGATCGCATGCTTTAAACTTACAAAATGTCATCTGTTGATCATATCTTAATAAAGCTGGGAGAAACAGAAAAAAAATAATGATTTGTTCATTTGCTGGATAATGAATTGACTCCATTTGCCATCCGCTAAGCATTTTTTTAAGATATTAAGAAGAGGTGGCAAGAATACACAGAACTGTACAAAAAAGATCTTCACGTCCCAGATAACCATGATGGTGTGATCACTCACCTAGAGCCAGACATTCTGGAATGTGAAGTCAAGTGGGCCTTAGGAAACATCACTACAAACTAGTGGAGGTGACGGAATTCCAGTCGAGCTATTTCAAATCCTGAAAGATGATGCTGTGAAAGT
This sequence comes from Bison bison bison, assembly GCF_000754665.1. Classification (NCBI taxonomy): domain Eukaryota; kingdom Metazoa; phylum Chordata; class Mammalia; order Artiodactyla; family Bovidae; genus Bison; species Bison bison. Next base: position 3,822,700 of record NW_011494871.1, read on the forward strand.
GCTGCACTCAATGTGCCAGCAAATTTGGAAAACTCAGCAGTGGCCACAGGACTGGAAAAGGTCAGTTTTCATTCCAATCCCAAAGAAAGGCAATGCCAAAGAATGCTCCAACTACCACACAATTGCTCTCATCTCACACACTAGTAAAGTAATGCTCAAAATTCTGCAAGCCAGGTTTCAGCAATACGTGAAACATGAACTTCCAGATGCTCAAGCTGGTTTTAGAAAAGGCAGAGGAACCAGAGACCAAATTGCCAACATCCACTGGATCATCGAAAAAGCAAGAGAGTTCCAGAAAAACATCTATTTCTGCTTTATTGACTATGCCAAAGCCTTTGACTGTGTGAATCACAATAAACTGTGGAAAATTCTGAAAGAGATGGGAATACCAGACCACCTGATCTGCCTCTTGAGAAACCTACATGCAGGTCAGGAAGCAACAGTTAGAACTGGACATGGAACAACAGACTGGTTCCAAATAGGTAAAGGAGTACGTCAAGGCTGTATATTGTCACCCAGCTTATTTAACTTCTATGCAGAGTACATCATGAGAAATGCTGGGCTGGGAGAAGCACAAGCTGGAATCAAGATTGCTGGTAGAAATATCAATAACCTCAGATATGCAGATGACACCACCCTTATGGCAGAAAGTGAAGAGGAACTAAAAAGCCTCTTGATAAAAGTGAAAGAAGAGAGTGAAAAAGTTGGTTTAAAGCACAGCATTCAGAAAACTAAGATCATGGCATCTGGTCCCATCACTTCATGGGAAATAGATGGGGAAACAGTGGAAACAGTGTCAGACTTTATTTTTTTGGGCTCCAAAATCACTACAGATGGTGACTGCAGGCATGAAATTAAAAGACGCTTACTCCTTGGAAGGAAAGTTATGACCAACCTAGATAGCATATTGAAAAGCAGAGACATTACTTTGCCAACAAAGGTCCATCTAGTCAAGGCTATGGTTTTTCCAGTGGTCATGTATGGATGTGAGAGTTGGACTGTGAAGAAAGCTGAGTGCCGAAGAATTGATGCTTTT
>NW_011494871.1:3823835-3838170 GCF_000754665.1 Bison bison bison
TCTGAAGGAGATCAGCCCTGGGATTTCTTTGGAGGGAATGATGCTGAGGCTGAAACTCCAGTACTTTGGCCACCTCATGTGAAGAGTTGACTCATTGGAAAAGACTCTGATGCTGGGAGGGATTGGGGGCAGGAGGAGAAGGGGACGACAGAGGATGAGATGACTGGATGGCATCACTGACTCGATGGACATGAATCTGAGTGTACTCTGGGAGTTGGTGATGGACATGGAGGCCTGGCGTGCTGCAATTCATGGGGTCGCAAAGAGCCGGACACGACTGAGCAGAACTGAACTGAAGCATTTTCACTCCATAGGCAATTCAAATTATTGTTTTATAGTAAACTAACAAATATTTTCAAGAAGGATGAAACATTCACATTAATTTTTTAAAAATATACATACATAAACAACTTTTTTTAATTTCTTATCATTTTCCTTCATTTATTTATTCCATAAAGCTTTGCCAAACAACAACTATGTACCAGCTGTGATTCTAGGTGTACCAGTAAATGAAGAAGATCATTTTTGGAAAAGATAAGTGTCATGAAGAAAACAAGAGTGAGCCCAGGGACAAACACTGATTGGAAGAGGGCTGGCTAAGGTAGACTGGTGGAGGGTGGGGGCGCAGAGAGGAGGTAACACTTGAGCTTAGACCTGAATGACAAGGAGAAGCAACAAGACATGAATGACCCAGGGGTGGAGTCCCCATCAGAGAGAAGAGCAAGTGCAAAGGTCCTGAAGTCTGAAGTGTTCCAAGGGTAGGAAGGAGGCTACTGGGGCGGGATAGACATGAGCAAGCAGGTGAGAGGCAGGACATGGCTGCAGTGGGGTAGAAAGAGGCCAGTCTCTGCAGACTTTAATAAAACGCCGTGGGGAAGAGCTCCCACGTGGTAGGAGGCTGGGACAGCTCTCAACAGTGGAGTTGTTTTGTCTGATTTATGCTTTAAAAAGCAACCTGGGCAGGAGTGAAGGTGAGAAACCTTCACTTCACTTTGTATAAACTATCCTCCGTCATTTAAGGGGCCTGGATAGAAAAACTGAATAAGAGGCCCAGGCTCACGTAAATACAGGTGGAGGAATGCCCCCAGCATGGGGAGTGTGTGCACGCTCAGACGCTTTAGACATGTCTGACTCTTTGTGACCCCGTGAACTGTAGCCTGCCAGGCTCCTCTGTCCATGGGATTCTCCAGGCAAGAAGACTGGAGTGGGTTGCCATTTCCTTCTCCAGGGGATCTTCCTGACCCAGGGATCAAACCTGCCTCTCCAGCATTGGCAGGAGGATTCTTTACCACTGAGCCACCTGGGAAGCTTCCATCTGGAGCACATTAGGGCAGAAATGTCCTTGAAATGGAAGAATATATATGCCCGAATTTGTAAGTACACCATCCACCTTCAGACCAGCAAGAAGACCACAGCTATGTATGTAGGAGCCTTAAGACTGGCCTTCTAGAAATAAAAGAGGCAAGATTCACTCATCTATCTGCAAAGGTGTCCTTCCTGTCTTGTCCCAGTCCCAGAACTTCTGACGGGAAGCGACACTCTGACCCACCTGCCCTTTACTACTTGAATCTCCCTGCCCAGCAACGTGGCAGTTTGAGAGCAGAAGTCATTAGCAAACAGGGGAAGAGAAACCAGCCCAGCACATCACTCCCAGAGACCATATACTGAAACCTCCGGTGTGCACAGTGCATGGAGCGAGGTCAGCACTTGCTGCTCCTAGAACCCACAGGCTGGATGGAGAGGCAGATCCTGGACGCGTGTCCCAGGCTCTGATAGTCCTCGACAGTCAGAGCGATGCAGGCTAAGGTCAGCACCCGTCATGGGGCAGCCAGGCTGGTGCAATGCAGCTGAAGGTCAGGGTCAGAAGCTGGAGTCCTGGCTGGGAAAGCTGCTAGAGCCTGGCTGTCTATGAAGGCCTTAGAGAAGACCTACCAAAGTCTTCCAGGAGGGAGTCCCTGATGGGGAGGGGTCTCCCCTACCCTCTCCAGGGCTGTCCAGCCACAGCTCACAGCCCACCAGGCAGCCCAGCCTCCACCTCCCGTGCATCCTTCCCTCCTCATCTGCTCCTCATTGTTCTCTCCCTAACGAGGCCTTTCCAGCCCATGAAAGGGCCTAAATTATTATTTGAGTTTTCCAGGAAAATTGCACACACTTTAGTTGTGTGCACGGGGCCGTGGGCATGTTCCCTTGTAATTTCCCCCGGAAGGAGCCTGTGTCACTCTGGCTTTCCGGATCTGAAGCACAGTCACCTCCCAGCTGAGTTTTCCACCGTGAATGGAGCACCCCCAGGCTCTTGAGCTTGCGACTGCTGGGTCGTGGGTTAGTCGTGAGTTGTGCTTGCAAACAACAAAACCCCTGGTTCGTGTGCAAAGAACAGGCCTGCAGTGAAAGCATATCAGAGACTCAGAATGAATCAGAAGTTTCAGAGAGAGGCCCAAACCAGGAGGGCCAGGCAGCTACAACCTCAGCCAAGGTCACCCACAAGCGACACTCGACCATAGAAAAGAATGAAACGACGCCATTCGCAGCAACCTGGACGGACCTAGAGATGGTCACACTGAGTGAAGTAAGTCAGAGAAAGACAAATATCCTATGATATCACTTATATGTGGAATCTAAAATACAGCACAAATGAACCTATCTATGAGACAGTAACAGACTCAACACAGAGAGACCTGTGGTTGCCAAGGGGGAAGGGGAGGAGAGGCGGGTTGGGAGTTTGGGGTTAGCAGATGCAAACTATTATATATACGGATAGATAAACAGCAAGGCTCTATGGCACAGCACAGGAAACTATATCAATATTCTGTGACAACCACAGTGGAAAAGAAAATGAAAATGAAAAACACTGCATATATAGGTATAACCAAATCACTCTCGCTGTTGCAAAAATTAGCACAGCATCGTAAATCAACTTCAATAGAATAATTTTTTTAAAAAAAAAGAGAGACCCAAGAGTCATGGCAAACAGTGCTCTTGTTCAGCTGCTGGTCAGAACAAAGCAAGGGTGAAAGGCATTTTTGAGGATAACCAGGAGATGGGAATATGGGTTGCATATTGGATGATTTTGGAGAATCGTATTTAATTTCATTTGTTATAAAAATGATATCGTGGAAATGTTCATAGCTTTTAGAGATACCTACTGAGAGTCCCATGGACTGCAAGGAGATCCAACCAGTCCATTCTGAAGGAGATCAGCCCTGGGATTTCTTTGGAAGGAATGATGCTGAAGCTGAAACTCCAGTACTTTGGCCACCTCATGCGAAGAGTTGACTCATTGGAAAAGAGTCTGATGCTGGGAGGGATTGGGAGCAGGAGGAAAAGGGGACAACAGAGGATGAGATGGCTGGATGGCATCACCGACTCTGTGGACATGGGTTTGGGTGAACTCTGGGAGTTGGTGATGGACAGGGAGGCTTGGTGTGCTGCAATTCATGGGGTCGCAAAGAGTCGGACACGACTGAGCGACTGAACTGAACTGACTGAAGTATTTGGGTTTCCCAGGTGGCTCAATGGTGATGAATCCACCTGCCAATGCAGGAGACACAGGTTCTATCCTTGGGTCAGGAAGATCCCCTGGGAAAAGAAATGGCAATCCACTCTACTATTCTTGCCTGGGAAATCCCATGGACAGAGGAGCCTGGCGGGCTATAGTCCATGGGATCACAGAGTCGGACACTACCGAGCAACTAAACAACAACAACAATTGAAGTATTTACGTGTGAATAATGACCATGCTTTAAAACATTTCAGCCAAAAAGAAGCAAATGACAAATGTGCCAACATGTGAGCAACTGTTTAAATCTAGGTAGTGTCCATGGCCACTAAACTCACCACTTCCCTCTACTTCTCTGTATAACTACCATTTTTCATAATAAAAAATTAAGTTTAGGAATAACAAAGGGAAGAAAACATAACAGCATCCCCTAACAGGGCTGTTGTGGGAATTAGAGCTAATGAATAAAAAGCGCTTATATCACTGCCTGACACATGGTCCTTAATAACTGCTTCTCAAGCATTTCCCAATCTTTTCACTGAAGGGCAGAGCACAGCAAGAATATTAACAATTAAGGAATGAAATGGCAACTCACTCCAGGGTTCTTGCCTGGGAAGTCCCATGGACAGAGGAGCCTGGTGGGCCACAGTCCATGGAGTTGCAAACAGTCGGACGCTACTAAGCCTGCATGCTTACATTGCCCGAGCCATTGCCAAGGAATGAAAAGCAGACCACAGAGCCACAGGCTTTTAAAATGTGCATAGCTGGGTGCAGATGGAAGCTTATATCCTGTTGTATTCATACTTTTTTCTTTTCATTTTTTAAAGGAGTTGGGTTTTTAATTGACCCTTTCTTTTTATTTATTTATTTGGTTGGTTGCACAAGGTCTTAGCTGTGGCATGTGGGATCTAGTTTCCTGACCAGGGATCGAACCCAGGCCTCCTGCATTGGGAGCGCAGAGTCTTAGCCGCTGGGCCACCCCCGAAGTCCCTAATTACTTTTTTCTCTGAGGGGGCTCTTGCAAACTTGGTCTCCTCCGAGAAAAGGTGGCTCTGGAGCACCCTCTAGTGGTGCCATGTAGTAACTGTTCTCTGCTCAGTGGCTGAGCCTGAGTTGAAAATAAATCTGCTTAAGGAACGTATTAACGGGAGGCTGTCATTTTCCAGAGTTAGTGGTGGAGCTTTGTGGCTTGATTGGCCTCTTTCCCAAGAGCCAGGGGTGGCCTTCCAGCCTCTTGCTGACAACCATTTTGTAAAATAATTCAGAGCAGCACAGGTTGAGGAGAAAGGCCACAGCATTGCTGGGTAGGTGGTAGGCATCTGGGGACCTTATAAGGATTTTTAGTGAAAATACATGACTTGAAAATATGCCTGTGATGAGAGCTGCCGGCCCATTTCTAGAACCTCATCATTAGCTCAGGGCAACGTTTCCGTGGAAATCAACCCTGAATACTCATTGGAAGGACTGGTGCTGAAGCTGAAGCTCCAATACTTTGGCCACCTGATGTGAAAAGACCCTGATGCTGGGAAAGATTGGCAGGAGGAGAAGGGGATGACAGAAGATGAGATGGTTGGATGGCATCACTGATTTAATGGACATAAATTGGAGCAATCTCAGGGAGACAGTGGAGGAGCCTGGCATGCTGTAGGCCATGGGGTTGCCAAGTGTCAGACACAGTTGTTCAGTCTGAACAACAACATCTCCATCCCCACAGACTAGCAAGCTAGCCACAGTAGCAAAGACACCACAGGGCACTGGCTGCCCACACAGGCTGCTTGAATTTGAGCAGTGATGGGCTGACATCAGTGGGAGAAGGTTACACTCATTATAATAACAGCAGCAGCAGCACCAGTTAGCGAGTCTTCACTGTGCCGGCCAGCTGACCCAGAGGAACACAGAAACCTCGTGTGAAGATAGAGGAGCCGGGGGCAAAAGGAACCGGAGCCCTGGAACCACCATGATCTGGAGGAGATCTGCTCTGATCTGGATCACAGTTGTGGACTCCTCCGTTCAGAAATAAACGTGCACCGTTTTTGAGTCACAGCACGCTTGGGGTCACCACACAGATGCTCAGCACTCTGGAAGAAGGCCGTATTGCCAGAGGCAGAGAAATAGTGACTGTGGAGAAACTCTTATGCCTCTCTGCCCTTGTGGACACTGTCTGTGCTCAAGACCTCAAACAAGACTTCAAATAGTAAGGCTGGAGTCCCACTGACGGGCTTTTCCAGCGGCTCAGCAGTAGAATCCACCTGCACTGCGGGATCCGCAGGGGACACGGACTTGATCCCTGGGTTAGGAAGATCCCCTGGAGAAGGGAAAGGCAATCCACTCAGTATTCTTGCCTGGAGAATTCCATGGACAGAGGAACCTGGCGGGCTGCAATCCATGGCGTCGCAAAGAGTCGGACACGACTGAAGCTACTGAACACACACACACACACACACACACACACACACTGAAAGTCAGACCCAGCCCGCGGGCAGACATGGAGAACTCCGCCCCACCAGCGCTGGCCCTCTGGGGCCTTTGGACCCCCACCCTCGCCCGATGTCCACACCCCTGATGGGCTGACATGACTGTTCCTCCTTCTCACTTTCTCTCCATTCTCTGTGGAGCTGCTCCAGATGTGTGGGTGCTGTCCATGAGCCACCCGCCCCACTCCCTGCCACTCGTTCTCAGCAATGGCCTTGCCCTCCAGTGCCCTGAAATATGGAAGGATTATCTCCTTTTCCTCATTTCCCATTCACTCCTCAACGTACTACCGCCTTCCTTCACTGCAGCTCCCTGAGAGTGGAAACCGAACGCCCACTTTCTGGTCCTCGTCTCTCTGGACCTCCCTCTGCATTCGGTGCCATGGGGTCCTCTGCCATCCTTTGTGGATGCTACACTCTTCTGGGCTCCCTCCGTCTCATCCCCTCTGCCACCACTTTAGATACTGATAGAGAGATCCCTGGGCACAGCACAGGTGGGGCTCTCAGTAATGAGATTATAATGCTGAGGTTTGTGAAGCAAAGAAGGATGTCTTGGTGAAGAATATCGAGGAGGAGGGACAGGCTTGGTTTTGAGTGCTCAGTCTTTGAGGGTGTTGAAAGCTGCTGCCCATTTCTTCCTCGCATTCCCCATACATCTTTCGTACTTGGTGCATCCCTCTGCTTAGAAAGTGCCTAAGAATCTGAACAATGCCCAGATTGGGGCCAAGAAGCAAAGTCCCTGGGGGCTATTCTTTAAGAGAAACAGAGAGATGGTCACATGAACGTCTAGTTATTCAGCCTCGCTTACGGGGGTGGGAAAAAACAGGCCTAAAGGGAAAATTCTATGACCAGGAGGAAAGCACTGACCACGTGGACAGATCATCTCCCTACAAGGCCTAAGCTTCGTAGAAGGTCCCAGAGGCTATTTTTAGTGAGTTGTGATGGAGACCTATTGAGGTTGCAGGTTTTTGCTGGGTAACCGGCCCTCCAGCCCACAGCTGGCTCCAGCCGCAGCTCCCCTCTAGGCAGCAGAGTCTTGGGGTGGCGAGGGGAGTGTCTGCCATTGTCTCTGTCCCTTGGGGGCACTGTTCTGATCTTGACCCGGAGAGCATGGACGACTCGTGACAGAGCGGGACTCTGTACCTCCCCTTGACCAGAAATGGAGGGAGACAGTCCTGGGTGCAGAAACTCCTTAGGATCTGAGCTTTAGGCGGAAGTTGCTACAGGCGACCACGGCCACACTGAAGCTTCCCACAAGATGGCGGTGTTGGGACACTCCAGTTCTCACGCTTGGCCCTGTTTCAGGTAAGTACCGGAGACTTCTTACCAGGCTCGGTAAGTACCAGAGAAAGAAATGAAGCGGAGCTGGAATTTCTGCAGCTGAAAACCTGTGGGCCTGAGTTTTATTTGAATAATTGACTATAAAGTGACGATTAAACTACTAGTTGAAAGGGAGAGAACTATGATTATTTAAGATTAAGCAACTTGGGAGTTCCCTGGTGGTCTGCTTTCACTGCTCCGGCCTAGGGTTCGATCCCTGTCAGGGAACTAAGATCCTGCAAGCCGAGGGGCACAGCCAAAAGAAAACAATGTTTGATTTAAAAATATAAAGTCAAACCAAGAGGGGTGGGAAGGGGTGGGAGGTGGGAGGGAGGGTCAAGATGGAAGGGACATATTATACCTACGTCTGGTTCATGTTGATGTATGGCGGAAACCAGCTCAATATTGTGAAGCAATTATCCTCCAATTAGAAATAAATAAACTAATAAAATAAAACAACTCTTCTTTATCAAACCTCCTTACTAAAAATGTGGTGAGGAAAAGATATTCCTTTCAAGATGAAAGATTTTGTTTTGATATTGTCCTTAGACAGAATGTCTAATTTGATATTGTCCTGGGCTTCCCTGGTGGCTCAGCTGGTAAAGAATCCACCTGCAATGCAGGAGACCTGGGTTCGATCTCTGGGTTAGGAAGATCTCCTGGAGAAGGGAAAGGCTACCTACTCCAGCATTCTGGCCTGAAGAATTCCAAGGACTGTATAGTCCATGGGGTTGCAAAGAGTCAGACAGGACTGAGAGACTTTCATTTCACTTAGGCAGAATGAACCCTGTGCAAATGCGGGCTACCCTGGAATCCCCGGACACTTTTACCTCCTGAAGTGGACGGCTCCCTGAATAGCTCACTTAGCCAAGGGCTAGACAGCAAAGTGGCCTAGAAGTAGGGGCTCTGGGGCCCACACACCTGCACTTAAACTCTGGCCCCACAACCTACTGAACAGTCCTCACTCACCTCCATGGGCCTGATTTTCTCATCTGTAGGAAGGAGAAGGGGTCCCATCTCGCTGAGCATTTGTTGGGAAGTGCATGAATGGGTTATCTGCCTGGAGGATAACTCGTCCTCAGTAGCTGATGGCCATGTTCTTGGTAGTTCTCAACTCTGAGTGTTCACTGGCACCTCCAGGAGGATTTTCTAAATGATTAATTCCCACTGCAAATCAAAGTCATAATGAGATATCACCTCACATCCTTTAGGATGGTTATTATCAAACAACAAAAACACCCAAAGAGAAAATAGCAAGTGTTGGCAAGAAATGTGGAGAAACCAGAATCGTGGAGCATTGCTGATGGGAAAGTAAAATGGGGATGCTGCCATGGGGCACAGACTGGTAAGTCCCCCTCAGTCACACACAGAATAACCATAAGTAAGTAAGTGAAGTCGCTCAGTCGTGTCCCAACTCTTTGTGACCCCGTGGGCTGTAGCCTACCAGGCTCCTCTGTCCATGGGATTCTGCAAGCAAGAGTACTGGAGTGGGTTGCCATTTCCTTCTCCAGGGGATCTTCCCAACCCAGGGATCGAACCCTGGTCTCCCGCATTGCGGGATGATGCTTTAGCCTCTGAGCCACCAGGGAAGCCCTAGGGGTCCAGCAATTCCACTCCTAGGGACACACAGGACTGAAAGCAGGGACTCAGAGAGGCATGGGCACACCCATCTTCGTAGCAGCATTATCCACAACAGCCAGGAGGTGGAGACGACCCCATATCTGTCAACAGATAAGTGGATAAATGTAGGGCTGACTTATAACGGAACAGGGTTCATCCTTAAAAAGGCAAGACCTTCTGACACACGCAGAACATGCATCAACTCTGAAGACACGCTGGGCAGAAGAAGGGAGACACTAGAGGTCTCCAGACACTGTTGGATGATTCCACCCACAGGAGTCAAGTCAAAGAGACAGAAGGAAAGGGCAAGGGTGGGCACAGGAGCTGGGGGAGCGGGGGCAGTTACTCATGAATGGGGACAGAGATCCAGCTTTGCAGGATCGGAAGGATTCAAGAGCTGGATGGTGGTGATGGCTGTACCACAGCCTGTGTGTACTTAATGCCACTGAACTCTAGATGTAAGAGTGGTTAAAATTCTGCACTCCCAGTGCAGGGGGCCCAGGTTTGATCCCTGGTCAGAGAACTAGATCCCACACGCCACAATTAAGAGTTTTTGTGCCTTAGCTAAAGATCCTTTGTGCCCTAACTAACAACCTGGAACAGCCAAATGGGGGCTTCCCTTGTAGCTCAGTCGGTAAAGAATCTGCCTGCAACATAGGAGGTCCAGGTTCGATCCCTGGGTTTGGAGGATCCCCTAGAGAAGGAAATCGCACCCCACTCCAGTATTCTTGCCTGGAGAATCCTACAGACAGAGGAGCCTGGCAGGCTACAGTCTATGGAGTCACAAGAGTCAGACACGACTTAGCGACTAAACCACCACAGCCAAATAAATATTTTTTTTAAAGGTAGTTAAAAATGTAAACTTTATGTCAGGTATATTTCACCACGGTTTTTAAAGCTTATTTTTACAGTCGTTCAAAAATATTTTAGAAAGAAGAAAGAACAAACCGGAATGACAGGAGTACACATTTGTAGAGTAGAAGAGACTAATTAGGTAAACCTCCTGCCTCCAGCCCCGTTAGTTAATTCAATTATCACTTTACGGTGCCCTAAGTGAGCTGTAAGGCTCACCCAAGTGCTGCCAGCTTTATGGGGTCTGCGGGCACTTTACGAGCTTCCTCAGCTCTCAAGTGTCAAATTGGGGCTGTATCGACAGATAAAAGGAAAATCAGCTGCTGGAATCGAGGCCTTTCCCTGCGATATCTTTATACTGAGCTATAAAAGCCTATCACACTTAATTTAAGGAGTGAAAACTGTTGACATCTCTTTCAATTGCTAATCTTTAGGAAACAATGAGTGGAATATTATTTGAAATGAATAACTGCTCGCTTTATTGGCGAGTAGTAAAAATCTAATAGTTGGCAAAACAATATGGTGTTTACTCTTCGAGATAGGCGGGTTTATTAGCTCGAGCACCAGGAGCGTTAACAGTCCATTCAGCCCTCGCCTCCTCAGGGCTTCCCTTGGGTTATAGCACTCGATGTTTTCTGTGCTGTTTTTCTTTTTCTTCCCCCCCGCCACTCTTGTTTTCTTCTTTCTTCCCTCCCCCAATATAAGGTGACTTTTTTTTGTTGTTGTTTTTGGCTGCACTGGATCCTTGCTGCTGCAAGGACTTTCCTCTAGTTGTGCTGACCAGGGGCTACTCTTCACTGTGGTTCCCTGGCTTCACCCTGATGGCTTCTCTTGTGGAGCACAGGCTCTAGGCTCTTGGGTTTCAGTGGTTGCAGCTCATGGGCTCTGGAGTGCTGGCTCAGTAGTTGTGACACATGGGCTTAGCTGCTACGCTGAATGTGGGATTTTCCTGGACCAGGGATCGAACTCATGCCACCTGGATTGGCAGGTGGATTCCTATCCACCGTACCACTAAGGAAGTCTGACACTTTCAATTAGAGCCGCTGCTGCCGCTTAGTCACTTCAGGCATGTCCAGCTCTGTTCGACCCCATGGCCTGTAGCCCGCCAGGCTCCTCTGTCCATGGGATTCTCCAGGCAAGAATACTGGAGTGGGTTGCCATTTTCTCCTCCAGGGGATCTTCCCGATGCGGGGATCAAACCCGGATCTCTTGCATTGCAAGCAGATTTTTTACCACCTGAGCCACCAGGGAAGCCCTTTTAATTAGAAATATTGTATCACATTGGCATATGGTCATTTAACTGAAAAATAGCCTTTGAGAGGGGAAAAAAAAATGTTCGTCAGATGTTTACTAAAGGTTGTTGTAGATTCCTAAAGTGAGAACTTTCAGGTCAGGAGGCTAGGAAGTCCGAGACGTGACCAGGGCTGGGAGCAAGTCTGGTGGGTTTCTGTGTCCACACTGCCCACACATGCAAACCTACACAGCTGCACACGCACTCAGTCCACAGCAGGCCCGGAGGAAACGAGGCGGCTCGGCCCTGCGTGTCTGTCACCACACGCAGTTCCCCTGCTCACTTGAGTGTCTTCTCCGCCCTCCCGGAGCCCAGGACTGCTCGGCTCGGTCACTTCATAAGCACAAAATGAGGAAGTTGAGGAGTGGACTCTGAACCAGAGAGACCATTTTTTATTATAACATTTTGAGAACAGACTTCTTGTGCAAACAGCACCGGTTTCCTCTTTCTTGAGGCATTAGCTTGGTTCCCCCCGGGGGCCGGGCTGCACCTTCCCGGTCCAGGACCTCTGTGAGTGAGATGCGCTGGGGGCTGCGGTCTCTCTTTTTACAGGACATTTTCACCGCCGTGAGATTACGTCACAGCAAAGCATCCAGACAGGCAGGAAGGGCCGGCTGCCCCTTCATGGGCCCCGCTGGTGCCTTGGGCAACTCCAGTCAGTCGTTTGGACTTCCCAGGCAGTGCTAACGGTAAAGAACCCTCCTGCCAATGCTGGAGATACAAGAGACGGGGGTTCGATCCCTGGATCGGGAAGATCCCCTGGAGAAGAGAATGACAACCCACTCCAGTACTCTTGCCTGGAGAATCTCATGGACAGAGGAGCCCGGTGGCCTGCAGTCCACGGGGTCTCAAAGAGTCAGACACTGAGTGACTTAGCACATATGCACATCAGTTGTTTACAGAAATAAGCTCTTGCACCTTTCCCAGCCTCCCAGGAAACAATGATAAAGAGGATTTTTGCACATGGAGACTGGGTCTGGTCTTCAGACCACAGGGTCGGCATCAAGGCCGAGGCCAGTAGTTCCCTGACTTGGGTGTAAAAGTCCCTGCAGAGCACCCTGGGAGAAACATACGGAACAGAGCAGCACTTTTAACTTCACCCAGAGACATTGCAAGTGCCCAGAATGGCTCATGCGAGGCCACTTCTCTCCAGAGACACCACAAGTGGACAGGGCCTACGAGGTCACTGTTAAGCCCCACTATGGGTTCTGTGCTCCCTGCAGGCAGACCTGGGCACTCTGCCCAGGTGGTCCAGCCTGCCTTGAGTCGAGGACAAAAAATCACATCCACACTTTGCGCACAGGTGGGGCTGGGGCACGTGGTCCAGAATCTTCGGTGCTCACACTCCTGCTGCTGAGACAGTGACACAGCTGGGAGCCAGGCCCCGAGTTCAAAGGTGGTGGGGCCGCTGGACCAAGCCCCGCTGCTAGGCCTGCCGATCACTCATGCCAAGAGAGGCGCCTTATCTCCTGAACTTTCAGCCTGCTAATTCCAACCAGGGTACATATCGCTCAACTTTAGGCAATAAAAGAGGGGAAAAAAAAAAAGTGTTTATCTGCTATGGCCAAAGCCAGACTCTCCCAGATGACTCTTCTGCAGAACTATTTCCTTGTTCTCCGTGTCCCCGTCTCTCCGGTCAAGGCCAGTCAAAGCTCAAGCCTCGCCCACTGGCCTGAGAACTTGGCCTTGTCACCAGGCCAGTGAGAAAGCCCTGAGCCCAGTGACCTGACTCAGGAGGTTGCCACCGAGGTCGGGAGCAGGTGCAAAGAGCACCACTGGCCCCCAGGCTCTCTGTCCCGTCAACAGTGTGGTACAGGTCAACAGGGATTCCAAAGCTACTGACGTTATCTCAGGATCCTGCTGTAGGCCTAACACCTCGAGGGGCCACCGCCTGACCCTGGGTGGTACGCAGACCCTCAAGGTGGCAGCCAGACTGCAATCGGGCCAGGTGACGCCAGGGCCACAAATGTCACCCGAGCAGCCACCCACCCCACCCAGCAATGGCCTGTGGGCTGCGAGGGAAGGTGCATGGTCACTTCTTCCTAGCGACCCTGGAGAGAAGGGACAGATGGGGGATGAGGACCCCATGTTTGAGGGGCCGTGTCCCTGACCAGAGTGGATCCCAGGCCAGCAGGCTAGGCTCAGCTACGGACATGCAGGAGGGGTGGGGTGGGGCCCGGGGGGCCCCACTGGTTACTCCTCAGCACAGCAGCCCCAGGGACACATCCCCCTTGGTGCCTCTGCTCCATCACCAGCCCCCATCCTTCCCCCAGCCTCGTCAAAGGCAGAAAAGGCTTCTCCTGGCCCTTTCTGTGAAGGGAGCCTCCTGGCGAGGACTGAGCTGCTCAGATACAGGCTGACCGGGGATCCCCTCTCAGTGGACACCTACTAACAGCATGCCCACCTGTCAACTGCCTCCACTGAATCGTGGTTTGGCAGCTTTATTTTTCCCAGAAGCGGCATTATTTGGCCACATGTATATGACATATATGAGGCTTCCCAGGTGGCTCAGTGGTAAAGAATCTGCCTACAAGGCAGGAAGTATAAGAGATGCGGGTTCGATCTCTGGGTCGGGAAGATCCTTGGAGGAGGGCATGGCAACCCACTCCAGTATTCTTGCCTGGAGAATCCCATGGACAGAGGAGCCTGGTGGGCTACAGTCCATGGGGTCGCAGGATCAGACACAACTTAGCACAAGCACAAAACATAATATGACATATTATATATATGACAGCATCTCTGAAGAAAGCAGAGACCCGACTGGAGCTTCAAGAAGAGTGTTTCAGGGAAGAGTGCCAGAAACGGCCACCTTTGAAGATGCATAGGGTGCACCCCAAAGAGCTGAGGACCAGAAGGTTGAGGGGCTGGAGGATGCTGGGTGTGTGGGCTGGCTCCTCGGCACCAGCAGCCCCAGTGGGGGAACTCGAGTCACAGCCAGGGCTACCAGATCTGGGGGCACATCAGATACACTTCATGGCAAACAGATGGGCAAAAAGTGGAAATAGTGACAGACTTTGTTTTCTTAGGCTTCAAAGTCACTGTGGATAGTGACTGCAACCACAAAATTAAAAGATATTTGCTCCTTGGGAGAAAAGCTATGACAAACCTAGACAGCGTATTCAAAAGCAGAGACGTTACTTTGTCGACAAAGGCCCATATAGTCAAAGCTATGGTTTTTCCAGTAGTCATGTATGGATGTGAGAGTTGGACCATAAAGAAGGCTGAGCGCTAAAGAATGGATGCTTTTGAATTGTGGTGCTGGAGAAGACTCCTCAGAGTCCTTTG
>NW_011494871.1:3838270-3838761 GCF_000754665.1 Bison bison bison
CAGCAAACACAGCAGGGCTTTCAAGCCGAAGCTCCCTACTGGGTGGACGGTGTTCATCAAAGATGTTGGCTGGTTCTGGACAGAGAGCAGGAGAGACCTGTGCACCCCTCTCCACCCCTGGGCTTCCCCAGGGTCCTGCGTCCCTGCTTCAATCCGGACTGGTGGCCTTAGGCCTGCACCATCTCCAGGCTGTCTGCATCCGCCTCCCCACGCTTGTCTCAACCGCTGGGCCCAGGCTGGAGCTCAGGGAGGGGAAGCCCTGACTGCAGACTCGAGTTTTTGGCACCAAGTTTGTCCTCTAAACCTGAAACCACGCCTGTGGTTCTTGGTTCTGCTGCTCCGCCCACGTCCTGATCCAAACAGGGCATGGTAGCTGGGGACGTGGGACAGAGGGAGTGGGGAGAGGGGGCGCTGAACCCCACCCACAGCACACAGCTGGCCCCTGAGGACGGCCTCATGCCCCCCCACCCCCACCGTCACCACGACACTCT
>NW_011494871.1:3838861-3848768 GCF_000754665.1 Bison bison bison
TATTTGCTCCTTGGGAGAAAAGCTATGACAAACCTAGACAGCGTATTCAAAAGCAGAGACGTTACTTTGCCGACAAAGGCCCATATAGTCAAAGCTATGGTTTTTCCAGTAGTCATATATAGATGTGAGAGTTGGACCATAAAGAAGGCTGAGCGCCAGAGAATGGATGCTTTTGAATTGTGGTGCTGGAGAAGACTCCTCAGAGTCCTTTGCAAAGAGCCAATTCCCTGGAAAAGACCCTGATGCTGGGAAACATTGAGAGCAGGAGAAGAAGGGGACGATAGAGGATAAGATGGCATCATCAACTTGATGGACATGAGTTTGAGCAAGCTCCAGGAGATGGTGAAGGACAGGGAAGCCTGGCAGGCTGCAGTCCCTGCGGGTCACAGAGAGTCGGACGTGACTGAGCGACTGGACAGCAACAACAACCTATACGTCTTGGTGCCTCCTCACTCGGCAGCCAGCAGCATCCACTTCCGGTGCTGATGCTGCCAGAGCATTAATGATGCTGTAAAATAATAAGGCTCGGGACAGCCCGCACGAGGGTGAGCACTTGATAAAAGGGAGATTTACAGCCACATCCATCAATTTAATTATCTTTTACTAGGGTTTAAGCTTAGGAGTAATACTAATCTCTATTTAGCACGGTTTACAGGATCTATGGACACTTTACAATCTTCCTCTACTCACAAGTGTCAAATTATGGCAATATTGATAAAACGGAGTAAACGAGTGAGACAACCCCAGAACAGGCTAATACTCTTTTTACTGCACCGTAAAAGCCTATTACTCTCTGATTTCGGGTGAAAATTTGTGGCCAATAATCTGAGTTGATAATGTTTTGGAAACAATTGCACAGATAATAAAAGCTGGCTTCTCCTTCAACACCCCCACCCAGCCCCAATCCCAGCCCAGCCTCCTCCTCAGACTTGTCCATAAAAAGACAGGGCCACAGGGCCCAAGCCAGAGGCTGCCTGGCAATCGGCAGCCTCAGCGCACGGCCTTAGGGGCATGGGAGGCCTTGGGGGCTGTTCAGGGACAGAGATGCATGCACCCCATGGCCCCAGCTGCCCTGCTCTCAAGCTTCCACCCCCTGCTCCGCCTGCATGGGCCTCGTGCAAGGAAACCACCTTCCAGAGGTCTTCACAGGAATCTGCACTTTTGGGGGTCGAGGAGGAAGGAGTAGCCTGCAACACGATCTTGGACACAGCACCTGGGGACCACCTCCAGCCGATGATGTGCCCCAGCAAAGGGCCCTCAGGCCAACACCCCCAAGGAACCGCTGTGTAACTCGGAGTCTGGTCTCTTTCTCATTCACTCACTTTGCTGTTGGCTCAGGATACCCCAATGGCGTCTGTTGATGTCGTTCAGTCGCTCAGTCGTGTCCGACTCTTTGCCACCCCACGGACTGCAGCACGCCAGGCTTCCCTGTCCTCCACTATCTCCCGAAGCCTTGCTCAGACTCACGTCCATCAAGTCGGTGATGCCAACCAACCATCTCATCCTCTGTCACCCCCCTTCTCCTCCTGCCTTCAATCTTTCCCAGCATCAGGGTCTTTTCCAATGAGTCGGCTCTTCACATCAGATGTACTGGAGCTTCAGCTTTAGCATCCGTGCTTGGCACAGGTTTTCTCCATCTGGATCTCCCACAGCACACAGCTGGCCCCTGAGGACGGCCTCATGCCTCCCCACCCCCACTGTCACCACGACACTCTAAACACTCTCAGTACTGCTGTGGAAGCAGTAAACATCCACAAACACGAGCCCCAGTTCTTCCAAACACGAGTCTCCGCCAACCACAAGTCAGACGTCATTGTTGTGAATCAGAGACCACTCCTGGTTTGGCGGCCAAAGAAATGAGCTCCTGGAACTTCTCTGAGTGTCACAGTTAATTGATCAGCACCATGGAATGACTTGCCTTCTCCACGAGTCTTTATGAAAATCACAGGAACATGTAATATTGATAGAAGCGCCTCGTAAACTGTAAGGTGCTGTAACAACAGCAACAATGACATCCCCCAGCAGTTACTCACTAAGTGCCAGGTGCCAGGATGAGCATCTTGTACAGATTAACTCCTTACAATTACACCCCCAAATCCCTATGCCCAATGTGTTAGTCACTTAGTCATGTCTGACTCTTTGTGACTCCATGGACTGCAGCCTGCCAGGCTCCTCTGTCCACAGGATTTTCCAGGCAAGAATACTAGAGTGGGTTGCCACGCCCTCCTCCAGGGGATCTTCTCGACCCAGGGATTGAACCCACATCTTTTGTATTTCCTGCATTGGCTTCCCTGATAGTTCAGTTGGTAAAGAATCTACCTGCAAGGCAGGAGACACCAATTCGATTCCTGATCAGGAAGATCCACTGGAGAAGGGCTAGGCTACCCACTCCAGTGTTGTTTTGCTTCCCTTGTGGCTCAGCAGGTAAAGAATCCGCCTGCAATGCGGAAGAACTGGGTTCCATCCCTGGATTGGGAAGATCCCCTGGAAAGGGGAACAGCTACCCACTCCAGTATTCTGGCCTGGAGAATTCCATGGACCGTATGGTCCATTGGATCGCAAAGAGTCAGACACAACTAAGCAACTTTCACTTTCAACTTTTTTTTTCAACTTCTGTATCTCCTGC
The DNA here is from genome assembly GCF_000754665.1 of Bison bison bison. Taxonomy (NCBI): domain Eukaryota; kingdom Metazoa; phylum Chordata; class Mammalia; order Artiodactyla; family Bovidae; genus Bison; species Bison bison. The sequence continues at coordinate 3,841,488 of NW_011494871.1, forward strand.
ATTAGCAGGCAGGTTCTCTACCTTCTGAGCCACCAGGGAAGCCCCTGTGAGGGAGATACTGTTGCTATTACCCCCATTTTAATGAAGCTGAAGCCAAGGCTAGGAGAGGCAAAGGGACTCAAGGCCATACAGCTGGTGAATGAGAGGTGGCCTAATGCCACTGCTGCCCCTAAAGTGTGGAGGTAGGGCTGCACCGCTTGGGTAATGGTCATGTGGTCAGGGTAGCCACCTGGCCTGGTGGCTGCAGGGACCAGGGTCAGATGGGAGTCAGAGAGCCAGCCCTCTGCCAACATGGCCTTCTGGATCAAAGTATAAAGATACACCCCTCTTCAGAGTTCTGAAGTTCCCCAGAGCTGAGCCAAGCAAAATATCTAGATACTAGCCTGCATGTGTGCATGCTCAGTCATGTCTGACTCTTTGCAACCCCACAGACTGTAACCCATCAGGCTCCTCTGAGCTTGGGATTCCCCAGGCAAGAATACTGGAGCGTGTTGCCATGCCCTCCTCTATGGGATCCTCCCGACCCAGGGATTGAATCCAAGCCTCCTGCAGCTGTTGCACTGCAGGTGGCTGAGCCACCGGGGAAGGCCTAGATACTACCCTAGCTTCCCCCAGTTTTGAAACTGGTGTGGAGAGGGTGCAGTGGGGGCCGTAGGAGCTGGAGGACCCTGTAATCCATCTGGGCAGGGTGACGTGTCCAAGGTCACACAGCAGAGGGGAGGCTGGAAGTCAGCTCTCTCCCCTTGTGGCTCAGGGCTCCTCCGGCCCGCCAGGCCAGGTGAGGTGAGCCGCATCCCGCATCAGGGCCAGTCAGAGCATCCGGATCAAGTGCCAATTCCACGGCCACCCTAGCTTCCTGCTGGCCAGGAATCTGCACTTTCAACAGATCTATTCTCCTTGCACACCTTGTTCCCAAGAAGAAGAGGTGCACCCAGCGCTGCCTTGGGAGGCCTCCGCCGCTGCATGGACCAGGGGCCGAGGGGCTGGGCTCCAACCGGCTTCTTCCTGAGTTAACTGTAAGTGCAACAGTGCAGAAGAGGCTGACCTCGCCAGGGAAGGAAACCTACTCCCAGGCACACACTGCTGCTTCTGAAACCTACACACGAGTCTTTTTAAACCACCTTTCCTTTCTTTATTTTCCAAAGTCCTTTTCCAGGTGACTTTTCCTGTCTCTTTTCAAGCCCAACGCAACCCAAGGCTGGTTCTTCAGTCCCCTTAACAATCCCACACCTCCTGAGAAGCATTTACAGAACATGGGTGTGCTTTTACCCTCCCAAATGTGACTCAGAAGACAGAGCCCTGGCCTGAGCTTGTACCCAGAGTGGGGAAGGGCCGTGTTTCCATGCCGGAACCATCTCCGTGTGAACACCTGTCCCTGGATCCTGGCGCTGGGGGGAGAGCCGAAGGGGTGGCTCAGAAGACACCTGTGTCTCCTAGAGCAAGGTCCAGATGAGCGTGCAGGACAGGGGGCACACGGCATGATGCTGGTGGTGCAATCGCCACCAGTGCCATCCAGGGCTCTGCAAACCTGAGCACCACGGGAGGGGAGAGGCACAGAGGGCTGACCAGCAGCGCGCCTTCATGGCGGTTCGTTTGTCAGCTCGCTTTCCAAGAGGCCTCGGGCACACGGCAGGTGCAGGTGTGTTTGAAACAGACATGAAAAGGAGAAGACGCAGAGCTGTGGAGGGGTGGGGAGGGCACCCCGACAGAGAAAGATCGGGGAGCTCAGGGCAAAGGGAGACCCACGGGCTGGGGAGAAGGAAGCGGGAAGGATGGAAACCCCAATCCAGGGGAGGAGAGCTGTCCTCGCAGGTTCTCTCAGGGTCTGCTTGTCAGCCCTTCTAGAACAAGGTGGATGATAAAGTGGCCCCTTAATAGTCAGCAGAGTAGACTTCAGCAGCTGTAAAGCATCACCCAGATGTGTGTGTCACTACCGGAACATACCAGAACATAGACATGGCCCTGAAATAGGCAGGGCCATCCATCCGGCCTGACACCACAGCCACGAGCAGAGGGGCCAGGTGAGCCGCAGAGAAGGCAGGCGGGCAAGGAGCTGGGCATTGTTGGAAAATCGGAAAGACTTCTTTTGATACAGGAAAGAATTAGCCCCTCCATCTCAAGAAAAAGAGAGGTTTCTGATAAAAGGAAGGTTCCAATTTGCAGCAGTCATGCTCAAGGCAATGGTAGTCAAATGTTAACAATGGCTAGAAATAGTCAATATCATTCCTCTCCATGAACACATAAATATAGTAGAGATGATTTATTTGGCTGTAAATTATTTCCAAGCACACATTTTTCCTCTTTTCCATTGCACATATTTTAAAATCTGTGTCACATGTATCAACACGTGGCGGGGGGGCGGGGATGGAAGCACACAGATAATTTTCAATCTGTAAAACATACATTTAAAAAAAAATTCTGAAAATGTGAAAGAGAAACAGTGATTGATTTGAACGGTGATTGGGGTGGGAATTGCTTGGGAGGTGCGGTTGGTCCCACAAATGATGCAGGAGACAAAGGGCTCCAACCAGCAAAGAAAAAGCCCACCCCCCACCCCTGTCCAGCCCAGGGTGTTTGCCGTGTGCATGGAGGCAAAAAGTCAGTTTGGGATTCCGCCCGATCTTATCCGCCCAATCTTATCAGGTGGTAAATCTGTCCTTTGATCTTGTCAACAGTGTGGAAGGTTGGAGACAGCTGCCACCACCCCAAGTCAGCAGGGCCTCACCATGGCATCATAAAACATTTATGAAACCTGTGATAAACAGGCCTGATAAGGAAGAGGGCTCAAGATTTCAAAACTCAGCAGCTACGGAGAAAATGCCCTTCTCTGCCTCCAAGGTTCCTTTATTTGAAGAACAAACACAAACCATCAATTCCCAATGGCCATAAAGTTTCTGAGCAAAGAGTTTCACCAAGCCCTGAGATTAGCAGAATTTGTTTGGAGCCTTACCTATAAGGGAAAAACCACCCCCCCGCCCCGCCGCCTGAAATTCTCTGAGCTGATACAGGCACCAGGGCGGCCAGGCAAGACAGAGGGGTGGGGCCAGAGCGACAATAAAATTTCAGTCAAGGAGAAATAAAGAGTCATTTGATGCCACAAAGTAAACTAATATTCTATGATTGAGTTTAGAAAAGAGAAGAGTAGCATTTTCATGGCCCGTCACAAAATATAACTTTGTTAATATTTATTTTAACTTCTGTTTTCTTTTCTGGGAAATTAATGGCATTCTCTGAGTTTAGCAGAAGTAGAAAGAATCCTCACAACTCCCCCACTGTCCAGGATCTTTCTTAGTTGACTTTACTGGGCAGGTGTCAGGTGAGTGGCTGAACTCTCAGGTCTTCAAAGAATCTAGAAATAAAGAAAGCCAAGACCATCGGACTTCCCTGATGGCTCAGTGGGTAAAGAATACGCCTGCAATGCAGAAGACACAGGAGATATGGGTTCAATCCCTGAATCAGGAAGATCCCCTGGAGAAGGAAATGACAACCCACTCCAGTATTCTTGCCTGGAGAATCCCATGGACAGAGGAGCCTGGAGGGCTACAGTCCATGGTGTCGCTAGAGTCAGACACAACTGAGCGACTGAGCGCACAAAAGAGAAAGAAACACAATGACGGTACTGGAAACTCTTTAGGAATATGAATGTGCTTCAGCGCAGGGAAAGCTGGTGGCCGCACGCTGCAGGAGGGGCCTGGCACTGTGGGTGTCCAAGGAAGGATGAGTAGGTGAAAGGAAGCAAGACGGGAGATGCTACAGGCAGTCAAGGAGCTGTAACAGCACACCTGAGCTGAGACAGAGAGAAACAGCAAGCATACACACCATAGGAACAGCTTTATTTAGTTCTTGCTTCAAGTTGGTCAAGAAGGCAACATAATCAAAGGATAACTGAATTGATTGGGAGGAAGATTCCAGGTCTCTCATATCTTCTGCCTGGCCAACCAGGTGACCAACTACATGAGAAATGAAAAGGTGGACCCTCAGGGTCGGGGCTGCTGAACAACCCCACCCCTGGCTGAGCCACGCTCCTGCACAAAAGCCTTTCTACCCCTCACCCCACCCCACCAGGTCCCCAGGCTGGGACATGCTCTCCTGCCCTCCTCCTTGGTGCCCACCTGTCAGGCTCACGTAGTCCTACTCAAGGTCCACACCTGCCTCACCACTTAGCACAAAGCAAATCCGCACACGTCCTCACAAGGGGGCCCCTGGGCGGTGCGAGCGTTCTGTGTGTTCACTGTTTTCCTTTCAATTTTTCTGTGTTCAGAGGGTGGAGGCCACCTCCATTGATCTTGGAAGCGTCTGCTCCACCGAGAGCACCTGGAGCGGACGACAGTGGTGGGCCAGGAGGAGGGCCCCAAGGTGCTCCCTCCCCTGTGGTCGGCTTCTGTGCCCAGAGGACTGACCAGCAGGTGGGCTCAGGTGGGCTTCAGCGTTCCAGGCTAAGGACACACAGCTGGCAGCCTCTGAGCTGTCCCAGCGTGCACGCACTAGCCCTGTTTAACTGTGGTCTGGCCGAAAGCCACTGAGGTGGGCAGAGATGAACTAACCATTCTGTGAGACACAGGACCCCCTGAGCAAACAGGCTATGTTTTGAGGTTCAGAGCTGAAGTGTCTGCAGTGCTTCTGGACCAAGGGAGCCGAGCTGGACTTTCATGGAGAGCTCGCCCAGGGCATCTTTCCAGAAACCCCATCTGATGGGCCATTGTCAGGCGGTAGCCGCCTCAAGGCCACAGCCCTCCAGTGCCTGGAACCTCAGGGAGAGGAGGGAGCTGGCTGTTGGGACGTCTGCGAGCGGGAGATGAGGGGCCCTGTGTTCCGCCGTCCAGGACAGGCCCGAGCATCTCCCGGAAGTCAGGAGGCAGGGCGGAACACAGTCAAGGGCACAATCTCTCTGCCAACTGCCCAGGCCCCACGCCCGCCCTCATACTTCCTACTCCGTGACCTTGGGCACCAAACCCTGTGCTGGGTTTTCTCCTCTATAGAATCAGAAGGGTGAAACCATGGCTCTCACTGGATCATCGTAAAGAATGGATGAGACAACGCAAGAGAGGCACCGGGAACCCTCAACACCAGTTGGCGTCATCTTTAGTATTCTGAGGCTTTGCCAGCATCTTTCCTCCTTAGTGCTCAAAACAAACAGCTCGTAATTTTCATGCACATTTCACATCCACAAAAGATTCTGTCTGATGCCTGAGTTTTGCCCTGAAGGTTGGCACTCCCTGCTTCTTTCACATGCTGACATCACCAATCTCGATACCTAAGAAACTGTAACTCTCTTTCTTATGGAATTGCCCAATTGTGCTCAGTTACTTCAGTCATGTCTGACTCAGTGATGCTATGGACAGTAGCCCACCAGGCTCCTCCGTCCACGGGATTCTCCAGGCAAGAAGACTAGAGTGGGTTGCCATTCCCTCCTCCAGAGGATCTTCCAGACCCAGGGATTGAACCCTGCATCTCCTGCTTCACAGGCGGACTGTTGACCACTCAGCCACCGGGGAAACCCATTGCCCATTTAGTTATCTCACACACACACACACACACACAATCCCACATAGAGTGGACGTGGTGATCAGCCCCATTTTACTGGCATGGCAACCAAGATCTGGAATGGGTTTCCAAGCATGGCTAGCAGGTGTGAACCTCGCCTCTGAGGCTCGGAGCCTGACTCTGCTTGGACCCAACTGGACGGGACAGTGAGGAGAGGTCGAGCTGGGGTGGGGCAGGGGGGCAGGTAGGTCAGAGGCAGGGACAGGGATGAGGGTGACGGAGGGGGTGTCCCAGAAGACGGGGTCACAAGGACATCCTAGTTAAAGGCAACAAAGACCCCAGCCCAACAATCCCTGGCCAAGGTTAAGACAGGAGAACTTGTTGTGAGGTTATGGCATGTTCCTCCGGGCAGATGGGCAGGGGACAGGCGAGGGCTGGCCACACTCACACCTGTGCTGTCTGCCCCCTTCACAGACACCATCCACCCCAGGGTGGCCTTCGAGCGTCCTGGCCGCCGCTCCCCTGCCTTCCATTCAGGCCAGTGAGGAAGTTCCCCTCATCCAGCACAAGTTGAAAGATTCCAAACAGTTTACAGTTTGGAGGTTGGGTATCTGCACACCCGTGCTCAAAGCAGCACTGTTCACAGTAGCTGAAAGGTAGAAGCTACCCAAGTGTCCACCGACGGACCAACGGACAAACAAACTGCAATGTATCTGTGCGATGGAATATTATTCAGCCCTCAAAGTGCAGTGAATCCTGACACAGGCTACAGTGTGGAGGGCCGTGAGGACAATGGGGAAAAAAAGACGAGGGCTGTGGGACTCCACCTGTATGAGGCCCCTGGAGCGGTCAGATTCATGGAGACAGAAAGCAGGCCCATGGGGCCGGGGACCAGGGGGTGAGCAGCCGGGGGTGGGGAGCTGCTGTTCCATGGGGACAGAGCTTTGGTTTCACATGATGAAAAGATTCTGGGGGTGGTGGCAAAAGAACATGAATGGACTCAACACTGCTGAACTGAGTGCATAAAAATGGTGAAGATGGTAAATTTGATGTTATGTGTATTTCACCATAATTTGTTTAGAAACTCGGATGGGGTACGCTGCCTCAGTCCAGGCCCAGCAGGAAGTCAGCGCACCCTCCCTGTGCCCCGAGGGGACACCTGGCCTTGCTTCCCAGCCACCTGCCCACGCTTGCTCAGTGCCCTGGGCAGGGCTGCAGCTGCCCAGAGGAAGGGGGCCAAGCTCACCCCTCTCAGTTCCCCTGCTACTCGGACAGGGCCTGATACACAGCTGGTGCTCAGTAAAGACATGGGGCAGGGAAGGAGGGTGGGAAAGAGAGAAGAGGAGCAGACAGACGGACACACGAGGCAGAGGCGGACAGACATGACTCGGCTCCCTCTCGGCATCACGTGTTTGCTTGTGGCCTGAGAACCAAGGGGGCTTTCTAGGCCCTCAGAACTTGCCCTGGCTTTGTTTTAGGACTTGATGAGTCCTGTCCCCATTTCACTGCCCAGAATTCTGAAACCCCAGAGGGCTGGGGGTGGGTTCCGGGTCTCTCCTGTCCTGAGCATTTCAGGGCCCGGACAAACTCGTACGTGAGCACAGGGGCTCAGCTGTCCACGATCAGTGTCCATGGCAAAGGGCCCCATGGCTGCAGAGGTTCACACCAGCCAGGCCCCCATCACCCCGCTCCCCCTGAGCCCTGATAGAGGCTCCTCCTCCCCAGCACCTCTCAGTGTCTTAGTTCTAGAAAACCCGAAGGCTCCCTCCCTGGTGGAGATGAAGTGATCCCCTCCAC
>NW_011494871.1:3848900-3871357 GCF_000754665.1 Bison bison bison
GGGAGCTTTGTGGCCCGGCTGAGCACAGGGATTTCCCTGGCCCGTCGCCCCTGCTGTTTGCTCACCTGTCATCTCAGCCTGGTGACGAGGCTGACATGAAAGGGGGAGCGGGCGCGTGTGGCAGGAGAGGTCACTTTTTGGAAGGCTGTTGGCTATAAACATGCCTGCGCGGCTTTTGCCGGAGGCCCCGGGCAGCCACGCGGCTGGTCCCTGGTTAATATGTAACCAGTGAGCACCCCTCGGGCAGCCGTGGGAGGTGGTTTCACCCCCTCTCCCTACCCATTTCTTCCCACACCTCCAGGCCGGCCACCTCATGCTGTGCTCACTGGGCCCCAACCCACTGCAAACTGAAGGTCAGAGGCACATCCCAGCCCTCAGCCTCCCCCAAAGGCCCAGCTCCTCCAGCTCAGGGCGGGAGGGTTGCCCACACGGGGTGCGGTCGAGGCGCGACCTCTGACCCTGGGGGAGGACAGGGCATGGGGGTCAGGTGTGCTGGCCTCATACTGCAGAGGGGCCGGCTAGGACGTCACCCTCGGTGTGAAGATCCAACGTGTGCTGTCTGTTCCCCGCCTCTCAGCTCCCAGCAAAACAAATCAATGCCTTACTTGTTAATCACGCCAATGAGGGCTGCTTTGGGGTTGAGCTGATGTCAAGAAGTATCAAAACACAACGCAGGCAAGGACCAGCGGTCCTGACCATGCCACAGAGCAGTCCTTGGTAAGAGCTGAAGAAATGGGCCATTGAGACTACAGCAATTGGTTAAAATGACAAATTCCTAAAAAGCACCAAATCCAGAGTGAATTTGATGTCGGGGGGGCAGGATTTTTCCAGAAGCCCTTTTCCTGAAGTATATTAATAACAGAAAAGCACACAAATTGCAAGAATGCAGCTCAACGAATTCCCTACCCAGGGCGTTTGCCTGTGGGCCCTGCACCCAAATCACAGCACAGAGCATGATCGGCCCTGGGAGCCCCCAGACCCCTTCCAGGTGCTTCCCTCCCCCGGTAACCACCATCCTGACTTCAAACACCCCAGGCAGGTTTTGCCTGGTCTTAAATGTCATGTAAGTTCTCTGTGTGCCTGTCTCCCTCTGGGTCAGCCGGACACGTGTGCTGGCTCACCCCCATGGTCACTGCCCTGACCCGGGGCCTGACCCCACAGGGACGTGTCCCCGTCTACTTGCCCCTCTCCTGGTAGTACTCCTGAGGGTTGGTCATGGTCTGGGCCATTGTGATGAGAGCACACGTTGGTGTATTCCCAGTGGACACTGTGCACTTCTGCTGGGCGCACATCAAGCTGGGGACCAGGCTGGACTCCAGGGAATCCGTTTGTCCTTTTGCTCTCTGAGTTAAATAAGCAAGTGTTGAGTACGAAAAGTTGAGTTGAGTATGTTTGCAGAGCATTGATTTTTAATAAAAGTGGGTATAAAGGCCAGGAGAGAGATATAACACGCTACTAAAGTGCAGACCAATGAGTCTTCAAACACTCGCAGCTTCCGGCAAGTGGGTCATAAACGTAGCAGAATGAGTGTGAGTGAAGAGCGCTGGTGCTGGGCAGGACTGACCGGAGGAGGAGGATGCGGGCCTTGGGGCTACTGAGCTGGGATCAGGACCCCAGTCCCTGGGGGCAGAAAGGACCAGGCTGTACAGGGTAGCGAGGCTGGTGTGGGCGGGAGGGATGCTAAAGAAAGGACCATTCTGAAAACACAAAAGGACAGGGACGGGATGAGCTGGGTTCTGAAGGCAAGCTGAAACCCACCCTATCCCATCACTCCTGGTGGGCGACATTCTGTGGGGTCGAAAAGGGTCAGACACGGCTGAGCAGCTGGCGCTTTCACTTTGAAGGGAATCTGGGGCTTCCCAGGTAGGACAGTTGACTTCGTGCAGAGGCTCTGTCTCCCCTGCTTGGGGTCCATTAGTCAAACAGGCCTCAGCTCTGACCCCCACCCGGCGTGAACCCAGGACACAGAGCACGTTGGGGGCAGCACCTCCTCTGTCCCCTCCCTGTCAGTTGTATCTGCATCCAAGCCCTCGACTGTGAGATTCAAGGCTCTAGAGAAGCTGTCTCTGCTCCAAGCCCCAGGTGAGCCTGTCACAGGAGAGGACCCATTGTCATAAATCCTGGAGGTGATGCCAACACGCTGAGGAGCCCCTGCCCTTGTGCCCAGCACCCCCTCACTCTGGGGGACAAAGTGAAGTGAAGTGGTGTCTCAGATGGTAAAGAATCCACCTGCAATACGGGAGACCTGGGTTCGATCCCTGGGTTGGGAAGATCCCCTGGAGAAGGGAATGGCTACCCACTCCAGTATTCTTGCCTGGAGAATTACATGAACAGAGGAGCCTGGTGGGCTACAGTCCATGGGGTTGCAAATCTCAATATCTCAATATCCTGGGGGCAAAGAGACACTCTCAAACTCATCAGAATGGGCCTCCCAGCAGAGCTTCACCCAGTGATTATTTTATGAGATTGTTATCACCTGCAGCCACGGGATTAATAAAAACTGAGGGTAATAAAAGAAATCATGAAGGAAACTAATGCTGTCAACTGTGTCATAAAAATGGGACTTCCCTGGTGGCTCAGTGGTAAAGAATCCGCCTGCTAGTGCAGGAGACTCCAGTTCGATCCCTGGGTTGGGAAGTTCCCCTGGAGGAGGGCATGGCAACCCACTCAAGTATTTTGCCTGGAGAATCCCATGGACAGAGGAGTCTGGTGGGCTACTGTCCATGGGGTTGTAAAGAGTCAGACACAACTGATCAACTGAGCATGTGACATAAAAGAGAGGAAGAAGGCTTCGTCTGTAGTGACGTATTCTCCCATCACTCAAACTCAGGAATGAGGGCCAGGAGGAAGGGAGCATAAAGGAGGCAGTGTTAGATGCAGGCCACTCACTAGCCTGGGTGCCCGCCTGGCAACAGCACCTGTGCCCTGCGCAAAACCAAAGGGCCGCCCACAAATGCCCTGGGGGTGCAAGGGGGAGGGGCTTCAGATCTAGCCTTTGTTTAAGCCCCCTCCCCAGGAGGAAGCTGCTCCCATGGCCACCCCCACTGCCTGGATTACAGAGAGGGAGGGGCCGTGAGTGCAGCCTCCCCCTCACCACCCTCGGGTGGAGGGGCTCACGTGATACACACAGGTGGACGTGCGTCTGAACCAAGAGTCCCCTCTTGTTCTGCACAGACACCAACCCCAAGCAGAGCCAGATTTCCCAGCAACACAGAAGGGGCCCCAGCGTCACCCCGGTGACATCCCTGTACTTGCAGCAGGCCCAGGAGTTCCCTGGAGTGACCCAAAGGAAAGGGTAGCCCTGCCCAGCCCAGTGCAGCCTGGGCACCAACTTCAGGGAAAAATGGAGCGTGGACTGTGGTTCAGACCTGGCCCTGGGCAGACCCCACCTGGAGGAGGGGAAGGAGTTTCAGGCCTTAAATAAGATGGGCAGTCTAGAGAAGGCCGCTGGCTCAAGGGCAAGGTCTAGGAGGCAGCCGGTTAGGGGAGGCAGTGGGAAAGCAGACAGTGGGGGCAGAGGCGGGCAGCATCATGTGAACAGCACCGCACACGGGTGAGTTGGGGCTGGGGAGGCACGAGGATTTTGTACCGAGTGACTGGGTCAGGGCCAGGTGTTCCTGTAAAACCTGACTCGTTCAAGGGAGGCCATCTGGGCAGGTGGCCCTGGGCCCCATCCCCACCCTTGCCAACTTTCTTTGATTGCCGAGAACTGGGTTATGGTCATCAGGAAGCCGGGAGATGCTACTGGGAAAGTCAACTCGCTTTCGCAACAGGTGCATCGACCATCTCCGGCAGGTCTCAGCAACTCTGAGGACAAACAGGAGGAGGTGGGTTTCAAGAAGGAGACAGGGTTTCAGAACAGGAAGCCTGATCCGGCCCAGCTGTTTAGACCCAGAGCAGAGGCCCCCCAGGGGCACGGCTGTGACTCATCCTAGCCTCTTCACCATCCAACTCCGAGGTTTCACCTCTTGGCCTGGCCTTCCTGTGCCCCAGTTCCGTCTTGGGTTTTCTCCCCTAGGAGATGTTGGGTGCTCAGGGCCTCCAGTAGCTCAAGGGACGGGGTACCAGCCACCCAGATGACCCAAGTTTCCCAGGAGAGGCCTGTGTTCTACATCCAGCAAGGGTGAGTTGGAGCCAAGTGGCCACCCATCAGTATGCAATCCAAACACCCACCAAGACCCCTTGGCCAGTAATAAACCCAGCTGGATGCAAAAACAGGCCCGAGAGCCCAGGATACAGCCCTGCCCAGGTAATGATTAACGGGCAGCTCAGGGCCCTGGAGGTCACACTGATAATGAGAAAGTTTCCCTGAGCTATCTCAAGTGCAGAGGGCCCTGGGGAGGGGCCCTGCTGGCGCCCGACTCTGACTCCAGCTAACGCTTCCTGCCTCTCCAGGGTGTGCTCACTTCAATGACCCAACGTGGCCCTGCCCACAGGTACAGGGGCCTGACGTCAGGAGCCTGGGGACATGGCCCTGGTAAAGTCCACAGTGAGGACGCCAATGGGGGGCGTCCTCTAGGAGGCGGCTTTTCCCCGGACCCAATACAGATAAGCCCTTCCAAGATGAGAAGGCTGCGTGGCTTCTTATCTTTATGGCTTGCCAGTCCTGAGCCTTGGAGGGCCTCTCTCCAAGAGGAGTGAAACTCAGAAAGGATTTTCAGCAGGACTTTCAGCTTTTTTTTTTTTTGAAAAGCACTTTGGCATCTTGCAATGAAATTCTCCAACAACTTTCTTCCAAATTCCTGAACAACCTCAAATGCAGAACAAGTGAAGATGGCTAAGACCCTGATTTGGGTCTATCATGGCGCTTTGCAGAGTGCAGGAGAATCCTTTCACTGGGGAGGCAAGGCCAACAGAGAAGAAATAACAATAAAAAGGACTCTAAGAGACTTCTCTGGTGGTGTAGCAGCTAAGACTCCTTGCCCCCAGTGCAGGGGGCCTGGGTTCCATCCCTGGTCAGGAAACTAGATCCCACATGCCACAACTAAGAATTCTCAAGTGTGAGTGCTAAGTCACTTCAGTCGTGTCCAACTCTTTGTGACCCCATGGACTGTAACCTGCCAGGCTCCTCTGGCAGGGATTCTCCTCTGTCCATGGGATTCTTCAGGCAAGAATACTGGAGTGGGTTGCCATGCCCTTCTCCAAGGATCTTCCTGAGTCAGGGATCAAACCTGCATCTCTTTTTTTCTCCTGCACTGGCAGGCAAGTTCTTTACCACTAGCACCACTGGGAAGCCCAAGCGTTCTCATGCTGCAACCGAGACCCGGTGCAGTCAAATAAATTAATTATTTAAGATGAAGGGCCTACAAAGCCTCAGTGTTCTAGGAAAGCACAATGTCAGCAGAAGATGAATGGGGTCTCCCAATTTGCAAACAGATGTGAATACTCGCTGGAGGGCATTGTCAGGACGAAGATGGCGCCATGAGCCGCCATCCCAGCTCTGGCTCCAACACCTTCTATCGAACCTTCTGCTGGGGTCCTCATCCACCCACGGAGTCCCAGCTCAGAGACATTTCAGTCTGTAATTCTTTTACCTTCCACTCCACCGGCCCCTCTGAACTGACAGCAAGGATCAGAAGCACCTTTCTTGCCAAGGACAGAAGCTAGGGGACTCTTGGAACACTTTCCAAGCTCTCCTTGCAGAACAGGAGCGGTGTACTGTTCCTTGAAAAAGCTGATCCTGATTCCTGCCGGCACACCCGTCACCTGGCACTCCAGGCGGTCCCCGGATGTCATCAAATATTGACATCCTGTCCTGGTGAGCGTGCAGCCAGCTCTGGGATCCTCTAACCTCAGGAGGCCACCCGCTGAGCTATGTGCTCAGAGCCTTTTATCTGCAATCTAATTCATCAGCTAGCTTGTACCAAGACCCCACCTCATCTCTCCAGTCAGGGTCTACTGGGCAAGTGACTCTTTCCCCTTCTTCAGATGAGTATGATCACGCCGATCTTCTCTCAAATATGTTGTACTTCAAAGTGCCCACAGAGACGTCCCTGGTGGTCCAGTGGTTAAGAATCCACCTGCCAATGCAGGGGGCAACAAGTTCCACCCCTGTTCAGGGAAGATCCCACGTGCTTTGGAGCAAATAAGCTTCGAGCCACAACTACTGAGCCTGTGAGTCACAACGACCGAGTTGCAACTACTGAAGCCCGAGCACCCGAGAGCCCGTGCTCTGCCACAAAGAGAAGCCACAGCCATGAGAAGCCCACACGCTGCAACGAGAGACTAGCCCCTGGTCGCCACAGATAGAGGAAGTCTGTACACAGCAACGAAGACCAGTGCAGCTATCAACGAGTAAACGAATTTTTAAAATAAAATTTCAAAAATAAATAAAATGTATTAAAGTATAAACAAGCAAACTATAAAATAAATAAATAAATAAAACACTATGTGCCGTTGATGGAAATAACACCACCTCCTGTAAAGGAAGCAGTCTGGACCAAGAAAAAAAACAAGCCCTATCAAGTTTCCAGATCTACCAACTAGTGTACAGGAAATACAGGACTAGAGGAAAATACTAAATGACACCCAGGGCTGCACGTGGCAGCATCTAGAACATTGGAAACCGTATACTGATTGATCTCTATCCTTGCTGGGTACATGGCGGGGGTGGGGGGGTCACTGTATTATTTACTCTGCTTCTCTGAATGTGCGAAATTTTGATAATAAGGCTTAAAAATAACTACAAGTATTTGGCACATACACATGTACACAAATACAAAGCAACACTCAGACACCTCTCCATAACCCACCGTGCTTGGAGACAGTGATAAGGAAAATGTAGAGGATGGACCCACACCCCACCTGCTGGAATGGGCCCCTTCCCTGCCCTCTCATCTCCACCTGGACCAACAGGCTCAAGCCCTCCTTCCCCTGCAGATCCTGGCCTAGCACAGCCTCAGGGCACAGGGATTGGGCCCACAGGCTCTGAATGGTGTGGTCGTGACGGGTTCCAGGAAACACCACATCTGGGTGCATGGACGCTGATCTGACTCCGCCAGTCACCAGCTGAGGGACTTTGGGCAAATAACCCCTGGAGCATCACTTGACCTCTCTGAGTGCTGATGCTTTCCTCTGTCAAAAGAGAAGAGTTATTTGTTCAGAACACACTGTGATGGGTGTGAGGACGATGAAGATAAGAATCTCTGCTCTTAAGAGCAAAACCGTGCTTCAGGAACATCCAGCACAAGGCTGGACACTAGAAGGACCATCCCAGAGGAAAAGGCCACTAAGGAGTTCTGGGCAGAAGAGAATCATTTGTCCCTGAATATCAGGGAAGGCTCCTTGGAGTAGGTGGCATTTGAGATGGACCCTGGAAGACAGGCTGTCAGGGGACAGGAAGAGAAGAGGAAGCCAGCAGAGGGAGCCCCGAGCCCATGAGAAGGAAGATGCCTGGTGGTAGGTCTGAGAAGGTAGGTTCAATCCCTAGGTCAGGAAGATACCCTGGAGGAGGAAATGGCAACCCGTTCCAGTATTCTTGCCTGGAAAATTCCATGGAAAGAGGAGCCTGGTGGGCTACAGAACATGGGGTTGCAAAGAGTTGGACTCGACTGAGCAACGAACATATATATACAGGTTACATAGAGAGGGTGGCTTAGGGAGAAAGACCTGATGCAATTTAAAGCCAGAAAGAGGAGGGACCCAGGGCAGCCTCTGTGAACCAGCTCTGATGGTAACAGAGACAAGACGTCTGGCAGCACAGCGGGCTTACTCCTCTGAGGGAAAAGGCACACAGACACGCACACCACACACACACACGGGGGTGTGAAGATCGAACCAGGGTCTTGTGCACTGCAGGCAGATTCCTTACCATCTGAGCCACTGTGGAAGCCCAAGGCTGGGGCAGGAGTTCACAAACCACGTAGGAGAGAAAGGACAGCTGGAAAAAGGAAAGACGCCAACTGCCAAATGCAGACACATTTGCCCCCAAGATTAGGCAGGGAAATGTGTTCTCTTTTCCCCCATGTCAGACCTCTTTGCATCCTGCCCAGGTTCATTCTAGAATCAGTCCTCCAGGACCGAGAGAATGGGTCGGGGGCCCACCTGACCCCTGCAGCCCTAGCCTGGCTCTTGAGGGGGTGATGGGAAAGAAGCCGCCCTGCCCCACAGCCCAGCACGCCGCATTCTCTCTGTTCTCTCTACAGAAAAATGGCATCACAAAATCAAAATGCATGTGAGTAAAGAAAAACATAAGAAAAATGTTCCATCAGGCAGCTTATTCACAGATCCATTTCTGTTTGTGGTATTTGTAGGCTTTTTAAAATTTGGAACTTGATGAGATTTTTCTCTTCTTATTCTTAAAAAAAAATCTAGCAAACTCGGTCTTATTTTTCTTAAACTGTAGCACTCCCTCCCCAAATCCTCATCCCACGTCCTCACAGTAGAGAACACCCCCAAATGTGCACCTACCCTTGTTCCTGGGCAAGTGAAGCTCTTGGGAGGTCCCCCACCCACAGCCCATCTCTTCTTGTCCCTCCTTAACTTGACTGACGGATGCCCAGTGCCCACAGGGAGCAATGGGCAGCTGGAGGCAGGGCCACAGGACCCTGATGGTAAATGGACTCTGTGGGGGTGTGGGCCTAGGAAGATTGCAGGCCCTGAGAGCCACAGCCCCCTGGTCAGTTTCACTGCCCACCTTCTGGGGGCCTCTGGACACACTGCACCCCTCCCACCCCGACCCTGGCCAGTGAGAGAGCCAGAGACGATGGAGTATGAAGGAGCCAGTGGGGAACGGCACTGGTGGAGACAGAAGCCAGGGCCCTGAGGGGACCCCATGTGGTTTCCGGCGGTGGCGCCTTCGACAGTCACAGCCTGGGACACAGTGGCCGAGGCCCCCAAAGTGGACTCTGAGGCCCAGCTCCCTCAGGAGTCCACCTCCCGGCTCTCACCCTCACCCAATGCTCTGCAGGTTGGCCACCTCCTCTCCAAGCTACTCCCAAGAAATGGGACTGTCTTCGCTGCCAGCGGAGCCCAGCCCTGTACCTCAGGATTTCAGAGGATACTTGAGAAACACTTCCTAAACGCGTGCATGCTGAGTCATGTCCAACTCTTTGCAGCCCCATGGACTGCCAAGCTCCTCTGACCAGGGGATTCTCCAGGCAAGAATACGGTACTGGGTAGCCATTTCCTCCTCCAGGGGATCTTCCCGACCCAGGGATCAAACCTGCATCTGCCGCATTTCCTTCATTGGCAGGCGGATTCTTAACCACTGGACCACGAGGGAAGTCGTCTCCAGGTGATTCTTACGAGCACTGAGGTCTGTGAGCCTGGCCCTGGCTGTGACATTTCCTTTCTAATGGCTTGCGGCATCTGCTCTCTGGATGTCTGTGGCCCATGGCACAGAACTGTGCACCTGTGTGGGCAGGGGAGGGGTCAGGGCATCTCTGGAAGGGGGCTGCTGACGGGCTTCCTCTGAAACACTGTCCAGCACCTGGTAACTCAGAAGGAGTCCACAGCGGATGAATGAACAGTGGAGGGCCCTGGAAAAATGCTCACTGGACAGGTGTGTCAGCCAGGGACAGTCCCCCTTGGTGACCCCGCTGTAACCGGCCAGGTTCTGGGCTGAGGAGGCCGCTCCAGCCTCGTTTGCCAGTGAAGATGAGAAACTGTCTTGCAGCCGCAGAACCTGGTGTGAACTCCCTGGTGTACCTTTGAATTTTCTAACAATAAAGATTAAACAATACGATGTCAGCTGGGGTTGGGGGGTGGCCCACTGCCGTCAGAGGGCTGGGTGTGGGTTCTGAGGGCCGTGGGGACTGCGTGGAACTCGGGGAGTTTTGCTCCCAGGCCGTGAGCTGCCTGGTTGGCGGGCTCCATGGGGAAAGCGCTGAGAAGACCCATCCAGGCCTCTTGGGCCCTGTGCCTGCTTGCTCCCCGGCTCCCCACTGGATGGAAGCTTCAGCCCTGACCCAGGGCCTGGTGGCGACCTGAGTAGACAGCTGGTCAACGTCAGGACGGCAGCTGGGCTGGAAGGAGATGCGGCTGACCATGGCTGAGAACTCATCATGACACAGGCCCTCCTGCAAAGGCCACCCCCCTGACCGCCAACCTGGCCCCAGGGAGACAAAACTGCTCTCTGAACCGACGAGTCAGAGGGTCCCTTCCTAGCTCTGAAACCCTAAGGAGCTCCGGGCCCAGCCTGGCTAGCCCCGAGCCGGATGACCAGGCCCTGGGGGTCAGGGGTGGGGCGGGGGTGGCCTGGACTCGGCCAATGGTGGGGAAAAGCTTCTGAGAGTGTACCCAGGACGACATGAGCCATGACCCACTGCCAGACTTCCCGGTTTGCAGCTTTCCCGACCGACTGCAGCCACGTCCCAGTGAGGAGAGCAGCTTTCTAGAACGTTCCGGCTCAGCCCTCTTTTCTCCTCTTTCTCCATTCCTATCCTCTTCCCCATTTCTCTGCCTCTCCAGGCCCTACTCAGCCCTTTTATCTTCTCCCCAGACACCATCATCAGCGATATTTTCTTGCTGAGCCGTCAGAAGGGGTGACCAGGTGGGCCATGAGGGCAGCCACCCCTCAAGGGGTCAGTGTCCCCCTCCACCTCCAGCCTGGCCTCCCTCGCCCGCGCCAGCCCCCATCCAGCTGTTCCCAGGGTCCCAGGGCAGATGCTAACTGAGGACAGAGGAGCCCTTTCCGGGAAGGACTCCACGCCACCACACGGGCCAATTAACAAGGATCCGCAGCACATGCTACACTGCTCACGCATCATCAGTTGATGATGCTGCTTTCAGAGATCCCATCCTCCCCACCCAACTCGTGATTTAAATTGTATTCAAGGAAAAGGAGCTGAGTGTTCAAAAGCCCAGAGATAGCAATAAAACCAAGAGAGACAAAAGCCTGGCAGCAAAGCCATTTACCCTGATGTGTTTTTCACCTCACAAACTGCTAAATAAACAGCACATGAAGCCCCACGAGTGTTTTACGGCACCTCCTGTGTGTGTTATTTCCTGAAGATGCATCTCTACACATCTGAGCCTCCGTAATTTAGCTGAAGCCACAGAGGTAAAAGCAGCTGGGCCACTTGTCCCCACATCTTGTGGCTGTGTTACCCATGCTTCTGGGAATCACAGCCCTTCCTGGCTGGCCAGGGGACGCTGCGGCCAGCAGGCGGCCACACCACAGGCAGCTCCTGTCCCCGGGCTGGTGGCATGCCACCCGGCCTTGTTCCAGCAGCCTAGAGTGCATTGTTTCCATTTTATATCCATTGGCTTTCACGAAACCTATTTATCCCACCCTTCAGTCTAACATTGGCAACTCACGTTAGTCTCTGTGGGCCCCAGCCAGTCAGAAGGAGTTAAGTGATTCTGATCAGGTCTGACGCATCACCAGGCAATGTCAAGCTATGCCCTGGACTCCAGATGGTTCCCTCCACCAACTTGAACAAAATGGTAGAACTCAAGTGTCTAAATACTCAGATCTTCTACAAAGCCTGAAGGATTGCTATGGAATTGGGTTTAATGGGTCTCCAAAGCAGCAGAACTGCCATCAGGAAATGGTATAACTGAAGGTATACAGGACATGAGTGTGTGTGTGCTCTCATGTCTGACTCTTGGCGACCCCATGGACTGGAGCCCACCAGGCTCCTCTGTCCATGGGGTTCTCCAGGAAAGGACACTGGAGTGGGTTGCCATTCTCTTCTCCAGGGGATCTTCCCGACCCAGGGATCAAACTCGCATCTCCAGCATCTCCTGCATTGGCAGGCAAGTTCTTTACCCTGAGCCATCAGGGAAGCCCATAAAGGATGTGAGTAGGTGGGCACACGGGCTTGCTGTTTGGAGGTGGTCTGTGATGACTGTGCTCAGACTCTGTGGCTGGTGCCACGTGGAGAGATGGCAGCAGGGGGTTTAGATGAGTCCTTTTGGGGGCAAGCTGACCAAAGAGAAAAGGATGCTGACTGTCTGCAGAGTTCTCATCAGTCTTATTATTGGCATCAAAAATGCCAGGTTCTCGGACTTCCCTGGTGGCCCCATAGTTAAGACTCCATGCTTCCACTGCAGGGGGCATGGGTTCAATCCCTGGTTGGGGAATTAGACCTCACATGTCTCACAGTGCAGCCAAAAAAAAATTTTTTCTAATTTAATTAAAAAGTGCATGGTTCCCGAAGATCTTGTCAGTAGCCTACATTCAAAGTCCTACTTGAAATGAGGCTCTCCCCTTCATGGACTGGGGGTTAAGAGAGGGGCTCCCCACCTCAGTCACTCCTTAAATGGCAAACCTCCTTCCCAGGGTTAAAGTTATAGGGACTGAAATAAAACAGAGGGACTCCACAGGGAAACAGGCATCCTTCACCGCTGTTCTGTACACAACTGTATTGACAGTTTTCTTACATTGCAATATTGAGCCCAAAGTCTACCTACAGAGTTCCCTTCCAGTCAAGGTCAGTGGTTTTCAAACTCACGTGTTTAAAAGTATCCTGCACAACTGTTGAATTAAAACCATTTCAGGTGCTTTATGGGAGGCTGAAGGGAATTTCAAAGGTAATTTTGGTTGGACACGATTTTTGCCTTTCGTGTTGATATCAGAACCTAACCCGTGTGCAATCCTCCCCCCCAACCACATAACCAGGAAATCAATGAATGTTAACACCCTGCTCACTCAGTTCTCCCAGGTGAGTTCTTCCTGCTCACTCAGAGCCAGTTCAGGGAACGCACTTCCCCCTAAAAACCCGGACTGTCTTGTGTCTTCTTCTTCTTCTCTGTCATCAAATACAGAGAAGAAAAAAGCAAAGACAGGAGGAATACATTAACAGGATTAATAGAATTCTCTCTCAGAGAAGGCAATGGCACCCTACTCCAGTACTTTTGCCTGGCGAATCCCATGGACAGAGGAGCCTGGTAGGCTGCAGCCCATGGGGTCTCTAAGAGTTGGACACGACTGAGCGACTTCACTTTCACTTTTCACTTTCATGCATTGGAGAAGGAAATGGCAACCCACTCCAGTGTTCTTACCTGGAGAATCCCAGGGACAGGGGAGCCTGTTGGGCTGCCGTCTATGGGGTCACACAGAGTTGGACACGACTGACGGGACTTAGCAGCAGCAGCAGCAGAATTCTCCCTAAGGATCCCCCTTAGATTTGGGGGATTTTTTTTTTCCTTTTTATATCTTGCATAAATATTTCCAGGTCAAGAAATAATGCTCACCCTACAGTAAAAGGGAAAGAGAAAGGAAACGTAGCACGTGAAGTAGGGCCCAGGCGCCGCTCAGTCTGAGGCTGCCTGTGTTTATCTCAGATGTCCGCTGGCAGTTGGAAGCATTACAGCTCGCTGATAACCAGCAGTGAGTAAGCACCACGGCCGCTCAGAATGTCACCCTGAAACACCAATAAAACGCCCACAACTTCTGCGCTGGCATCACTCCACGGCCAGCGCGCTCCCAAAGGCAAGCTTACACGTCTTCAGGTCACAAATGACCGTTTCATCGTTTTCCGCTACCTCACCCGGACTTTTGGCACTCGGGCTGGTCTCACTCGAGAGCCTTCCACACCAGCTGCAAGGCTTTTCTAATCTTGCAAGGCAGAGCTCGGTGGGGTGGAAATTCCCCACACCTGCTGCCTCAAAGCCAAGCTCCACAAATGTTAAACCAGGAGTTACTGTCCACGGGGTCACAAAGAGTCAGATACGACTTAGCAACTAAACCACCACCATCACATCTGAGCTGCTACAGAGACAATAAGTGTGGATGGGCCCCTGGCTACACCCGGGCTCACACCTCCCTTGTCATCAAGGCTCTGGGGGATCGTTCTTAAGGCAGAGTTTAGCCGCAGTTCCAGGAACAGGAGACAGGGCAAGAGACTCCTGGAAGGCTCTTTGTAAATGCCTTCCCTGGAGGGGTTTAACAACTGGAGTCCCCCGGTCGGTGGGGAGGAGGTGTTGTATTCAGGACTCGGATCCCTGGAATCCTGGGCTCTGCTCCGGAGGTCGGCTACCAGCAGAGAGGGGTGCTCATGCAGGCTGTGAGCCAGGTTGGAGGGAAGCAACAGGTGACAAAGAGCAAAGTAGAGAGAGAGATGCTCCCTGGGGCTGACTGGAGAGAGAGGTCAAAGATTGGTCAGGAGAACAAAGCAGGAGAGGGTGAGGCCTTCTAGCTTCCAAGATCTAGGAGAAAGGGACAACCAGGCTTGAGGGCAGGGGGCAGAGGGGTGGAAATGAGAAAGTGCTTGACTGTTGTTCAGTCGCTCAGTCGTTCAGCTCTCCACAACCCCATGGACTGCAGCATGGCCAGGCTTCCCCGTCCTTCACCATCTCTCGGAGCTTGCTCAAACTCATGTCCATTGAGTCAGTGATGGCACCCAACCATCTCATCCTCTGTTGCCCCTTCTCCTCTTGCCTTCAATCTTTCCCAGCATCAGGGTCTTTTCTAATGAGTTGGCTCTTTGCATCAGGTAGCCAAAGTATTGGAGATTCAGCTTCAGTCCTTCCAATGAATATTCAGGACTGATTTCGTTTAGGATTGACTGGTTTGATCTCCTTGCTGTCCAAAGGACTCTCAAGAGTCTTCTCCAACACCAAAGTTCAAAAGCATCGATTCTTCGGCGCCCAGCTTTCTTTATGGTCCAACTCTCACATCCATACATGACTACTGGAGAAACCATAGCTTTGACTAGCCGGATGGACCATTTTGCGTTAAAAACAATGGTGGAACTTGGATCTGTTGTTACACAAACATGTAAGTACAGGGTTGACCAGCAGGTGTCAGGCTAAGACAATCTATTTTCTGTGAAGCAACACCTCTGGGCTGATTAATTACCTCTGTGAACCCAAAGCTGTACCTCCACTCAGAGGTGTGACCCAGTTGTCAAATAAATCAAATCTCTGTCTTTATGCCAACAGCCTAAGGAGCAAAAGTAACATGAAGAATTATAGCTCCTTTTCTCTAGGTGTTTCTTTTCCTCCCTGACCCCAACTACATTTAAACAGTTATTGGAAGTCAGAAAAGATCCTAAATTAGAAAAAAAGTGTAATTTGAGATGTGGTGCTTTCGAGGACTTAAAAAAAAAGGGAAGAAAATTAAATTGTGGAAGATGGTCTTTGCAGCATGAGGTCTCCAAATTCGTCGAGTCAGTACCTTCGCTGTATCATCAGGAAACAACCTTCAAGGGTCCTTTGTGTCCTGGGGTCCAGGCCGGATGCTGGAGACACACAGGCCCCCAAGCAGGGTCCCCACTCTCTGGCTTGATGCCTCTTCCATAAGGTCCCTGAGCGCCTACACCGCGGAGCTTCCTGCGCAAGCACTGTGCAGGCATGGGGGTCGTGGTTTCTAATAAATACGCATCACTTCTGTCCTGCACACGCGAGAGCGAGCTCTCCAGCAGGGCACCACCCTGACTCCAAGACGACATCAGTAACCCCTAGACTGTGCAGTTCAGGCACCAAAGCACATTCAATTTCCTTCTCGGTTTCCCCCAGCTCCTCATACAGCTTGAACCAGGATTCGGTGATTTCCATACCATTTTCTGAGCATGTACGTGCTCACGCCCAAATTGTGAGAGGAGCCCAGGGTGCCCCCTCGATAGCCACACCTCAGTGAGGCTGTGATTATCATCCTTCCATCACAGAGATGAAAGCCAAGGCTTAAAGACACTCAATTTCCCCAATGCCAGAAACATTGAGTCAGTCTTTTAAATGACAGCAGGAGTGTGTAACTGCACACATGGCCGGCGGGGTGGGGGGGACGGTGTGGCAGTGGCCTGGGCCCCACCCTCAGTGTTCCAGGATCTCCGTGTCCCGTGATCGTTCCTGGTTTGTGCATGAAACACACTGTGCCGTGTAGCCACACGCCTTACACATGGCCTCCTGCCAGGAGCCCGACATGCGAACTCCCCAAAGAAAGAACTCCCCAAGGAGAGACCCTCCCTTTGCTGGCTGCAAGCAGCAGACACACCCACTCTCCCGAATTGATTGTGTGCTGGTTCCAGCTCAGGGATTCCCAGAGGAACGCCATTCACCCAGAACCCTGGTTAAACTAAACACTCAGTTCTCAGAGAAGTCACCTAAGATCTCAGCTCAAGGCTGACGCATTTGTAAAGATCTTTTGAAATAGGTGTTTTCTCCTCTCTTCCTCCCCAGACCTCACATACCGACGCTCAGCCGCTTATTGCTCCCAAACCTTGCCATCTCTTGCCTCCTCTCTTCAGAGAAAACGTCCTAATGAAAGCCCCTGGATACCCACAGGAGCGACAGTCACACCAAGCCCGACCTCTGCTTTCCTAGAACCAATGATGCCCAATGTCCAGAGCAATGAAATCAAAGCAGGACTCCAACTCCACAGACCAGGTGAGCTTGGGGTCTGCCCCCAAGCCCAGGCTCTGCTCCACTGTCCCGAGGAGCTGAGCTGGAAATCCGAGGGCCCCCTGGCCTCGCCCACCCTGCCGTCCCCAGCGGCTGGGAGCAGAGCACCCTCCCCACCTTACGTGCCCCCGACCCGAGCTCCTCCCCTCCTCCCCAAGCACCCACGTTCCCCTATTCCTCCTTCTCTACAGGATCATGTGTAACTGCGCCTTTTATCACATTTTCCTGCCCATAGTTTCCCTTCGCTCCGGTTTTCTTCTCTATTTACTTTTCTGTCCTGTTTTTATTTGTGTCTGTGACTGTGGGGACTGGACACGGCAGAGTGTATGTGCGTTCATCACGGCCCGAGATCTCTGTGGCAGAGGTCAGCAGCACTTCACGCTCACACCCGAGGACACCGAGGTGGGCGGGGCAGTGACCCTGCGGTTCAGGGGGTGACAGGGGGTCCAGGCTCCTGGCTCATCATCCCAGGCCTCCCCTTGCCCCTCCCCACCACTGTGCCCCCGCCTCTCTGCCCTCAAGTTTATAACCTGTAGGGTCAAAGACAAGAGAAGGCCACTCCCTTCTCTTGAGATACAGGCAGGGCCAGGGTGGACAAGGCCACAAAATAAATAGAATCGAATTTAAAAGGGCCCTCACCTGGAAACGCCCCTGGCCAGGTAGGCTCCTCCCCGCCCCAGTTCTGCCGCATTGTGGGGTTGATGTGCACAACTACCCTCCCTGACCTTGGACCTTGACTCTAGTCTAGTTTCCACATTCCTCTGAAGTCATTCCCCTTTGTGACATGAGTTTCAAGTGACAGGAAAGAAACCAGGGTCCCCGGTTAAACAAGAGCCAGCCCAGCAGCAACTCTGAGTCACAGACACCCAGACCCTAAGCAGCCGGCGAGGGCACCTCCTCTGTCCCCTCCTGCAGAGGGTCTCCCAATCCCTCTCCTGCCTCAACTCGGCCCAGTTGACCAGGACCCCTGCCAACCCCAGGGACTTCTCACCCGGGGCCATGGAGCCCCCCAGGGTCTGTGGGCAGGTTTGGGATGTCATGTGTCAACTTGGACGGAGGAAAAAATGACTCTTGATCTTCAGTCACTTCTAACTGCAACTTAACATTTCCTTAGACAAAGCAGCCTTCAGTGGATCTTTCCAGCTTTGTTCAGGTGCTACATTGAGACCTCACATCAACTCAGCTCGGGAAGCCTTGCCTTTGCTAACTGCAAGGTTTGTGTCTGGAGACAGCCTCTGACTCGGTGGTTAATCTGTCGATCTCCAGATGTAGAAAATTAGACAGCAAGGGCCTGCACTAAGGTTCCTGACCACTCTGCCCCGTGTCCAGTGTGTTCCCTGGGGAACAGACCAAAGAGGAAGCCCAGCCCCCATGCACCCGTCAGGGCTGGTTCTCCGGGAGCCTGGCTGACCTCTGGCCTCACCCAGCCCTCCGGGAAGAGCACCCGAGATAAAATGAGATGCCCATGCTGGTCCTCAAATAGCTCGGTGTAAGCTCACCAAGTGTGATGGTTGCTCCAGCAGAGCCACTTGGACCCAAGGAAATCCGGCTTGTCCACACAGCGTTCCACAAACACCTGCTGAGTCCCTACTGCATGCCAGACACTGCACAAAGCATCATCAACAATCCAGGGGATTCTGGGTGGGGCCCCCCAGAGACAAAGCACTGACCCAGACAAAGTCCTTGACCAGAGTCCTGGAGACTCTGATGACAGGGGTGCATTTTATTCCTGATGCAAAGCAAAACCTCAGGAGGGTTTAAGCAGGAAACTGTCACATCCATTAGCGCTTTGGAAAACATCCTTCTGGGCACAACTCAGAGGCTCTGGGCAAGAAGCCCGGATGCAGCCACGCTGGTGAGTCAGGAGACCCGGCCGGGCACTGGACAAGCTGAGGTCACTGGGCAAGTCCCTCGTCTCTGGGCCTTCACTTGGGAATGGTGGGGCGGACTGGGTCGACAGCAGAGCACAAGCGACTCTGTGAAATGGGGACCTTCCTGGAGTAGCCTGATGACTGGTGTGGACCCCGGGCACCTCTACCCAAGGCTCCCCCGAGTGGGATGGATGGCCTATGGGACCCGGGGCTGGCAGTGGTTCCCCCAGACCCCGTGTGCTTGAAAGGGTGACGGGGGGCAGTGGGACTATCAGCACAGTCATCCATCAGTGCAAGTCCTCCCAGGGCACCCCGTTGGCCCACTGCTGACCTGAGGTGGGAGCTGTGTTCTCAGTAACCATTGAGCATTTGCCCAGGACACCCTCTGCCTGCAGCATCTGCCGCTGCTGACTCCCAGCTACTCACTGGGTCTGACCCTAGACACCCTTCCATGAGGAGCCCTCCCAGGAGCCCTGAGTAGTCCAGGTGCCTCCCATCCAAGCCGTACTTCCCTGTAGAGCATGAACCCACAGCCACTGCCCCCCTTTCTCCAGCAGTCAGTGCCCCCAAGGGCAGGACCGACCCCACCGTGCACAGGAAGCAGGTGCTAGACAAACACTTGCTGAAGGAACAAGTGGACACCTTTTAAAAGCCATCGGGACATCCCTGGTGGTACAATAGATAAGACTCTGGCTACCAATGCTGGGGACAGAGGTTCAATCCCTGGTCTGGGAAGATCCGACATGCCTTGGAGGAACTAAGTCTGTGCACCACAACTACTGAGCCTGAGTGCTCCAACTACTGAAGCCTGAACGCCTGTGGGCCACAACCAGTGAGCCTGCGCGCCTAGAGCCGGCACTCCACAACAAGAGAAGTCCCTGCAGTGAGAACGTTACTAGCACAGAACAGGAGCCCACTGGACACGTCCCTGGCTGCCCCACGTAAACCTCCACCTCCTGACTCTGCACTCCCTGTGGGCCTGTCCACAAGGAAGAGAGCCCTCGATTCCACAACTGGAGAAAGCTGGCGTGCAGCAATGAAGATCTGGTGCAACCGAAAATAAAATTAAAAAAACAAAACATTGGATGCTGGGCTGCTATACACCACGATGTGAATCGTAGTTCAAGACCACTGAAATACCTGTGTAAGCAACAAACTGACCAGTTTCTCTGCTAAGACCACTTACTATATGTGTTCAGTTCAGACTAGGCAATTTGTGAGTCTTCCAATTCAAGTGGTTTATCCTGGGCAGAGAGCAGCAGGTAACTGCTGGCTTGCTCAGCACCCCTAGATATCTCAGCTGTCGACCCAAGCCCGGGGCCTGGACAGAACCTTGGCGATCACAAGGAGGCATGAATTAGGGAGAAATTCAGCCACCGCCCTCAGAGCAGGTTGCTAAATGTACAAGTCACTACTTTAGCTTTTATATATTCATATGGTTATACTTTAAAAGCAGCCTCGGGTACTGATTTTTTTTTTCCAGTATTCAACAATATCACTAAGCCTCCATGTTTTCAGAACAGTCCGGATGGGTTTATCTCAGAATGCCAGCTGGAGTGTGGGTGGCAGTCAGTGCCAGCCCAGGGGAGCACCGAGTCGCCAGGTGGTGCCAGTTCAATCACTGATCACTGAGGCAGGAGGCAGGAGAAGGCAGGGTGCTGCCTGCTTCACTGCCATGCCTGGTTTCTCCCTTCCAACGACCTCTGCCTCCAGGCCAGGAGCCCAGGTGAGGCGGCAGGGGAGACGTCACGTTCTGCTCAGGCAACCTCAACAAGCCCTGAGAACCCCAGCCAGCAAGCAAAGCTCTCTGCCTGCACCTCGAGGCACAGCTTAAAGAAAATGGACCATCCAGCCTTTCTCCAGTAGGACATGCGCATCCTCCAAACACAGGGGCTCCCCAAGGACAGAATGGCCCAGTGCAGCCTTCACAGGGGGCTCCCTCAACCATCGTTGGTGCCCTCGGTGGCCCCAAAGACCAGGCGTTGAGGGGCAGACAACCCAGAGACTTAGGTGTTTTGAAGAAGAGCCCATGAGCTTGGACAAAGCTAGGTTGTCTGGCCCTCAGCGGGGACACTCCTTAACAGATGGGGCTCTGCCAACTAGGTGTGTGTGTGTGTGTGTGTGTGTGTGTGTGTGTGGCCAGGGGTCAGGGCAGGGAGCAGGAAGGTGGAAAAGCAAAATCCCCCCAAGAGCTTTCTCGCTAAAACTGCCTTCAAGCAAATGAATTTTCAAAGTAAAATCCTGACTGATGGCCCTCCTCCTTTTCAAATGCTAAGTCCAACCGAGACCTAGACCAGGAGAGCATTTGAGATGTTAACAGCGTGGTGGACGTGGGTGCCCCTCTGTCACTTCCACCTCCTGACTCCGTGCTCCCTGCAGGCCTGTCCAGCTGCCAACCTCAGGCCCCTGCCCAGCCTGTTCCTCTCTCTTCCATGCAGACCAGCAGGCAAGGTTTGCCAGCCTTCCCACAGCCTGCACCTCCAGCCACCCCCTCGGACAAGCACCCTGGGAATGCAGCTTGAAGAGGTGATGCGCTTCAGTGCACAGACTAAGGGGTAGATTCTGCAGCTGCCACTTGCTAACTTTGGGCACATCACTCAAATCCCTTGAGCATCAAGTCCATCAACTGTATAATGGGTATAACCCCTCAGTCATGGACCATTGGTTAAAAGTAACAGAGGCCCACTGAACTGGCTCAAGTCAAAAAAAAAAGGCGGGGGGGTAAGTTACTAAAGGGATGCTGGGATCAATCAGAGAATCCAAGGAAGAGCTGGGCCAAGGAAAGCTCAGCAGGCTACAGGCTTCATGAAGAGTGCAGATCAGAGAGAGTGCCGAGAACTTGGCCAATGCAATGCCTGGGCAGCAAAGCTTTGCTCAGTGTCCGCCATTGTTATTAACAGGGTTTCTCCAGTGGCTCAGTGTAAAGAATCCACCTGTAACGCAGGAGACACAGAACAAACAAGTTTGATCCCTGAGTCAGGAAGATCCCCTGGAGGAGGACATGGCAACCCACCTCAGTATTCTTGCCTAGAGAATCCCATGGACAGAGGAGCCTGGCGGGCTGCAGTCCATGGGATCACAAAAAGTTGGACACAACTGAAACGACTGAGAACACATACATTGTTATTAACAAGCCAGTTGCACCCTCTCCCAGAGACTATGAAACAGAGATTTCTCACTTGTGTGAACTTAGTGTCTATTCTGTTGGCATCTTCAATATTTCTAATTAGACAGTATAATTAGATGGTAGAATTTTCCAGACATGGTAAGGGATTTGCTCTGTCTCATTTGTTTAATTTTTCCAACCAGAGTCTAATTTCCTTCTCATTTGCTGTGCGACAGGGGCAGACGGCGGCAGAGCTGAGCTGCAGAGAGGAGCCTGTGTCGGGGCAGGGGTGTCCCCTAGCTTCTCCCACGAGGTCCTAGCACAGAGGCAGGTAACATCCAGATGCACCCGCAGCCACCAGCATGGGCATCCCTGTGGCTTCCCTGAAGCCCCCCCCTCACCTCTCTGCACGCTGGGCGGCTGCTTCCCGGCTTCTCAGGGTGGCGGACCACCGCCATAGCCACCTTCACAATGGCAAGATATTCAGCACAGCAACCCGTGGTCAGCCTCAGTTACACAGACAGACATACCCACTGTGCAGTGTTTAGTCAGAACTCTGGAATCTGAACGATCCCACTATAAATCTGAACTCCAGCATTAACCCCTCATGTGACTGAGAGCAAATCATGTACTACCTTTTCACCCATTTTTTTATTACAGTAGAATACATGTAACAAAACCTGCCATTTGAATTATTTTCGAGTGCATGGTTTAGTGGCCTCACACATATCTGCACATTGCCCTGCAGTCGCCACCATCCACCTCTGGAACTCGTCTCACCTTGCAAAACAGACACCCTAAGTCCATTGTTGATAGTAGGGGTTCTTCAGAGAACCACGGCCACATAGACACATCCAGAAATAATGCTTAACCAGCTGTCTGGGCACCACTGGCCCACTCAGATTTGTGTGCGTGCTAAGCCACTTCAGTCGTGTCTGACTCTTTGAGACCCCATAGACTGTAGCCCACCAGGCTCCTGTGTCCACAGGATTCTCCAGGCAAGAATACTTAAGTGGGTTGCCATTTCCTCCTCCATGGCATCTTCCCCACCCAGGGATCAAACCCAGGTCTCCTGCATCAGCAGGCAGGTTCTTTACCCCTAGTGCCAACTGGGAAGTGAGAGCAGTGTTTGTCAGGCACGCTCCTGCTATGTACAGGACCCAGCTCGGGCTGCAGACTGACTAGTAAAGCAC
>NW_011494871.1:3871457-3909336 GCF_000754665.1 Bison bison bison
AGCACTAAATGCTCTCCCGCCTGGGCTGTGTGGGATAGGCTAGCAGACAGTTCCCTCCTCCCTGCTGCCCAGACAAGGAAAGTACCATCGATGACATTCAAAATCAAGGTTCAGGCTCAAAGTCCTTCTTCATGTCTCCTTGCCATCTGCTCCTGTCTTTATCTCTGAAATACTGTGCAATTGCTCTTCTTTCCAGAATCTCCTGATTCTGACATAAAAGGATGTGTCTGATGCTTAGTCTCAAAGGTGAAACCAATGAACATGGATGAGGTGTGCACCACGGGCAGGAATAGAGCTCCCCTGAGCCCGTTACTCGTAATTGTTGGCTGTTACATTTTGTTCTGTACCTTGAGAGAAAGTGAACAGGTTGCTCTGTTAAATGAATGAAAAAGCTGTTCTAAGTATGGAACAATTAATAGGTTATCTTATATAGCATTCTATAAAATATAAGACAAGGAAAGCATTTTCAAACCAACTTGAAATTGCAGTCTTCCTCTCCGCAGAGGTTTTCTTTTCCGCAGCTCGAAGCTGATGTCCTTGTTCACTGTCAGTGTGGTAGGATGATGTACCATCATCCCCTGGGAATGTGACATGAAGTCCTCCCGACACAAGGTAAGAGGCTGGAAAACAGGGCAGGGCAGAGTTCATTTGGAAAAATCAGCCTTGAAACATATAGCAACATTGGCACTTCATGGCCTTCCAAACTTGAGGGGCAAAGGCTGTTTACAGACCCTACAGTAACCACTGGGCTTCCCAGGTGGCTCCGTGGTAAATAACCCACCTGCCAAAGCAGGAGACTCAAGACATGCGGGTTCGAGCCCTGGGTCAGGAAAATTCCCTGGAGGAGGACATGGCAACCCACTCCAGTATTCTTGTGTGGGAAATCCCATGGACAGAGGAGCCTGGTGGGCTACACAGTACATGGGGTCTCAAAGAGTGGGGCATGACTTAGTGACTAAACAACAGTAACCTCTGCTTTGCATTAGATGCCTCAAAATATAATTCTGATGTTTCAGATGTATTAATGTATCGGTATACTTAAAGATGGAGAAGGCAATGGCACCCCACTCCAGTACTCTTGCCTGGAAAATCCCCTGGACGGAGGAGCCTGGTAGGCTGCAGTCCATGGGGTCGCGAAGAGTCGGACACGAATGAGAGACTTCACTTTCACTTTTCACTTTCATGCATTGGAGAAGGAAATGGCAACCCACTCCAGTGTTCTTGCCTGGAGAATCCCAGGGACGGCGGAGCCTGGTGGGCTGCCGTCTATGGGGTCGAACAGAGTCGGACACGATTGAAGTGACTTAGCAGCAGCAGCAGCATACTTAAAGATACAATTTTTCACTCACCAAACGGAGGGGGAGAAAATCACTGAGAATACATGAAGAGCATAACTTAACAAGAAAATGTGGAGACTGAAATTTCCTAAATTGTTAGTAAAACACTCAGACATACAGATACCCACAAACACGCATAGCACACACCCCATACCATCACTACTTGAAATGAGAATGTGTTAGTTGCTCAGTCATGTCCGACTCTTTGGGACCCCATGGATTGTAGCCCACCAGGTTCCTCTGTCCGTAGGATTTTCCAGGCAAGAATACTAGAGTGGCTGTCATTTTCTCCTCTAGGGGATCTTCTTAACCCACAGATCAAACCCACATCTCCAAGTTTCCTGCACTGCAGGTGGATTCTTTACTGCTGAGCCACTGGGGAAGTCCATTTAATCTGTATGCTTAGCCATTTCACACAGTTCCATATATTCCATCACAGCTCCGAATGATAGTGAAATAACTCCATTAACCTTCAGAGAATTCTACCAAGTGGTGGGACTTTTAACTCAAGTAAGCAGAGGACAGCCCAGGTTCTCTTGTAATGTTACCTACACAGCTGCTTCTATCCAAAAGGACTCCACAAACGGTTCATCCAACCACCCAGCACACTTGGAGTATGAACTTCGTCTCCAAAGCCAGGAAGAGCGATGATCAACAGAGTATGAACCAGTCTAGGCATCTGGACCCTGGCCATCCTGCCCTTGGGGGCAGTCACCTTCCTGTATTTCAGAGACCTTTCTCAGATCCTAAGTTGCCGAGTCTGAGTCTGAGACCTTCCTGGGATAATAGGAACCAGAGAGGTGATGGAAATTGACATGAAGCTTTAGCCAAAGAAATCCTTTAACTGAAAAAGCTATTTGTAGACCATCCTGTACTATGAATTCATTTCTACACAACATCTGTATGGGGTAGTGTGTGTTTAGAGTAAACTCTGGAGAATATTACCGAAATGTAACTAATGGTTATTGCTCTGATTGAAGCTGAATTTTAGAGTACTCTAAGTTTCTACTTTACTTTGATATTGAACCTTTTGCTAATGAGCATGTATTAGTTCTGAAATCAGAAAAAAAATCATTTTTTAATTTTAAAGAATAAATGTGCAAAATAAGTTTCAACCTATCATTTTACATTCTATCAGATATGGTTTTATTAATGGAAAAATGAGTGACTAAAACTAAGATTGTCTTAGCCCAGAGGCCCTATTTATTTTTCATTTCCTCATTTTTTATGCCCCAAAGAATATAGGAGGATATTTAATAGGATTCTAATTTTTAAAGGTGCTAATCATTCTTTAGCCCTGACATGAAGACACCTAGCAAATGAAACAGAGGAGCTAAATAAATTCAATGTAGAAAACAACAAACTTTATCAGAGTTTATATTAGGATTTTCAGTCATCATGAGGTTCAATGCTGGACCCTATTTCACTCTCCTCTTCTTTTTTCAAATAATTGAAATTTAATAAACAGTCATATTCTACAATGTCATTCCATGACAAATCGTAAGCATTTCCCCACATTGTTAAAAATTCTCCAGAAACAGATCTCATATCTGTACAGAAAACAACTGTAACAGCTGTGTCACAGACAACCGTGTCTTGGTCGATTTGGCCACTAGTCTGCCATTGGCCTCCTAGGTCTTTAATTAGCTAATGGAAACAGTCACCGCCTGTTCATCAGCTCCTTCATCTACCAATTCAGTGCATACCTCTGCACACTGGCTCTGCATCAGGCACTGTGCTAGGCACTGGGACGCAGCCACCAGCAAACGGTGTGTCTCCCCTGTTGGTGGAGTTTAGACCTGGTTGCAGGACAAACACCAACAGGTCAGACGCCCGTATTGTCACTCACCGTGCTGACCACTTCTGACACAGTCTGATGACACCCAATTTAAAGTTACCTCCAATTCCTCCAAAAATTAAAAAATTGAATGATCATATGATCTAGCAGTTCGGGTAAATACTCCCAGGTATTTATCCAAAGAAAACGAAAACACTAATTCAGAAAGACACATGGACCTCCATGTTCATTGCAGCATTATCTGCAAGAGCCAAAACACGGAAGCAACCTAAGTGCCCATATATAGGTGACTGGATAAAGAAGATATGGTGTATATAATATATACACACAGAGGACTACTACAGGCCAGCACCAAGAGACATCAGTCTACTCTTTTCTGGCCCTGGCCCTCCAGGAAGGGGCTCAGGTACCCGTCCTCTGACCCCTCGGTCTGAGTTCTGTTCCCCTCGCTCCCTGTGGTCACCTCTAGGTCAGCACTTCCTACATCAGACTGTCCGTCTGTCTGTCTGTCTCCCCTGCTGGACGGGGCACTCTGAGGGCAGGAATAGGCCCTCCAACTCTGACTCCCAAGGCCCACCCAGATCCTGGTGACAGGGGCTCACCCACAAACATCTGCAAAACGAGCAAATTCACTGCAGCTTCATCCAGGGGACTGTTCCCCAGGGGCCCCTCTGGGGACAGATGCACACACATCCCCACCCCAAGTCCTCAGTACTTTCCTCCACCTGCAGTCAGGCCAATTAGTACATCTGCACATCAGGCCAGGAGGGCACCAGCTAGAGGGGCCGCTCAGCTCAAGAGCTGATTCAGCAAGCAGTCCCCAACAGGTGACACCCCAGATGCTAGAGCGCCCTGGTGAGGTCAGGGCCCTGCCTCAGCTGCTGGGGAACCCCAGCTGACCTCCTCCCCTCACCTGCCCAGAGAGTCTGCGCCCAGCAAAGGTCAAGATGAAAGTCAGGCTGCTTCTGCAGGAAGCCTCCGTCCACAGAAACAAATGACGCTGCATCCAGCGAGGAAGCGACAACGCGCCTTTGCTGCTGCTGCTGCTAAGTTGCTTCAGTCATATCTGACTCTACTCGACCCCATAGACAGCAGCCCACCAGGCTCCGCTGTCCATGGGATTTTCCAGGCAAGAGTAGTGGAGTGGGTTGCCATTGCCTTCTCTGAACACTAACCATGTCTTAATAAGAAAGTGCCATGAACATGCCGGGTTTAACTGCGGAGGGCTGCCCCAGACCTATCCTCTGAGGTTTTATCCCTACTCACTCGGCTTTTAAAACGACAGCCCGGGCCTGAGCAGCTTGATAGCCTCCACAGACTGGCCCCGGTATGGGGAGGACAGAGGTGCTCCAGCTCACATTTGTGGGGTCTCCAGATCCCCTGGAGGAGGGCATGGCTATCCAGTCCGGTATTCAGGCCTGGAGAATCCCCATGGACAGAGGAGCCTGACGGGCTACAGTCCATGGGGTCGCAAAGAGTCAGGCACGACTGAGGGACTGAGCGCACATGCACTCTTCACCCAAATGCTTCTTCCTCAGCTGTCTGGTGCTTTGTGACATTTGTTTCTAGGAAAGGGAGGGAGAGGGAGGCCCCGACAGCTGCTTCTGACGTGTGTGCACTCTGGGGACCTGGGGTGGGATGGGGGGTGCAGGGAGAGACAGCTGCTGGGCCAGCTGGCCTCCTCTCTCCCTAACACCACCCGGCTTCCTAACCCATCTGCGTGCCTCCTCGGGTGCCCAGAACCCTGGTGGAGTGGGACACAGCAGCAAAGATCGCCGGCAAAGCTTCTCAGAAACACTTCCTTTCAGAAACCCAGCCTTTCAGAAGCACTTCCTCAGCTGTTAGCTGTGCTAGATGGTGGGCAGACATGGAGGGTATGAAGAGTAAACATCAGTTCTCCTCAAGGCGCCTGGGTTCCAGCTGAAGAGCTGAATAAGGTGCAAATGAAACAGGATACAGCAGCCACTACAGGAAGCACTCTGCATTCCACCTGGGGGGAGTCAGGGGGGCTCCCTGGAGGAGGCGATCATGCCTTAACTGAGTCATGAAGCAGAATCACTAGCTGCATGAAAAACTGGGAGTAAGGGACAGAGATCAGACTGTCCAAAGGAACAAGCAAGAAAGAAGGGGCCCCGCACGGTCAGAAAACCACACAAGCCAAATAAATATCCATGAATCTGAATGAGGTCATGTCAGTTAAATGAGGATATGCTCGGGTACAAGAAAATTAACACCCAGCAAAAAGTCACTCAAGGGCTTTCCAAACTTCAGAGTGTATACAAATCACCCGGGGATCTCATTAAAATGAAGATGCTGATTTTTAAATGATTCAAATGAGAAGACCTGGGGTGGGGCCTAAAGTGAAGTGAAGACGCTCAGTCATGTCTGACTCTTTGGGACCCCATGGACTGTAGCCCACCAGGCTCCTCCATCCACAGGATTTTCCAGGCGAGAGTACTGGAGTGGGTTACCATTTCCTTCTGCAGAGGATCTTCCCAACCCAGGAATCAAACCCGGGTCTCCCACATCGTAGGCAGATGTTTTACCATCTGAGCCACCAGGGAAATCCCTATTAGAAATGTGGAACATAACTGACAAAGTAACTGGCCAAGATAATGGATAATATGATCAGGGTGAGATGTGGACCACACTTCTGGTGGCAAGGGTTAAACTTCCAGGAGATGCCTGGATCAGGCTGTTGGACCGTGGATCCAGTGGTTTGGCCACATCACCAGGGGTCCACTTTTCTGTCTTTCTACCCTGCTTCTCCAGAGAAGGCAATGGCACCCCACTCCAGTACTCTTGCCTGGAAAATCCCATGGATGGAGGAGCCTGGAGGGCTGCAGTCCATGGGGTTGCTAAGAGTCAGACACGACTGAGCGACTTCACTTTCACTTTCCACTTTCATGCACTGGGGAAGGAAATGGCAACCCACTCCAGTGTTCTTGCCTGGAGAATCCCAGGGATGGGGGAGCCTGGTGGGCTGCCGTCTATGGGGTCGCACAGAGTCGGACATGACTGAAGCAACTTAGCAGCAACCCTGCTTCCCAGCACTACTGTTCTAGTCTCATGTTCTTGTCATCAAAGCTGAGCATTACAGCTCTAAACAGTTCATCCTGCCACACCACAATAAAGCCAAGAGCAAAGAGGGCTCCTCCTCCCAGGGCTCTTCCTTTTCATCAAGGAGAAAAACCTCCCTATATGCTTAGTCACTCAGTCACGTCCAACTCTTTGCAACCCCATGGACTGTAGCCCGCCAGGCTCCTCTGTCTATGGGATTCTCCAAGCATGAATACCAGAGTGGGTTGCCATTTCCTCCTGCAGGGGATCTTCCCAACCCAGGATCAAAACTGCATCTCTTACATCCCCTGTATTCGCAGGTGGATTCTTTACCACTAGTGCCACCTGGGAAGTCCCAATCTCCATCCATATATATACATATATATATACATACATACACACACACACATACACACACACACACACACACACACACACACACACACACTTATCTGTTTATCAAGAGAGAAAAGAGAGAGATTCATTATAAGGAACTGGCTCATGCAATCCTGGAGGCTGGGGAGTGCCAAGACCTGCAGGGTGGGTTTTCAGCTAGAGACCCACGGGAGCAGATGGTATGACTCCAGTCCAAGTCTGAAGGTCTGAGAACCAGGAGAGTCAGTGATGTAAGCTCTGGTCAGACAGCCAGCAGACTCTAAGCCCAGGAAGAGACGATGTTCCAGTTAACCTTCCAGTGCTATCCAGACCTTCAACCGATTGGACGAGGCCCACCCACATTAGGGAGAACAACGTGCTTTTCTCAGTCTACTAATTCAAATGTTAATCTCTAGGTTTGACATATATACCCTACCATGTGTGAAATAGATAGCTATTGGGAACCTGCTGTATAGCCCAGGGAGCTCAGCTGGGTGCTCTGTGATGACTTGGAGGAGTAAGATGGGGAGTGGGAGGGAGGTCTAGGAGGGAGCTATGTGTATCCGTATGGTTGATACACTCTGTGGTTAGCAGAAACTAATGCAACATTGTAAATCAATTATACTCCAATAAAAATAAATAAATAAATGTTACTACTACTGCTACTACTACTATTACTACTACTAATTTGCTTCAGTCGTGTCCGACTCTGTGCGACCCCACAGATGGCAGCCCACCAGGCTCCCCCATCCCTGGGATTCTCCAGGCAAGAACACTGGAGTGGGTTGCCATTTCCTTCTCCCATTCATGAAAGTGAAAAGTGAAAGTGAAATCGCTCAGTCGTGTCCGACTCTTCGAGACCCCATTGACTGCAGCCTACCAGGCTCCTCCGTCCATGGGATTTTCCAGGCAAGAATACTGGAGTGGGGTGCCATTGCCTTCTCCAAAATAAATGTTAATCTCATCCCAAATACCCTCACTTCAACACACAGAATTACATTTGGCTGAATATCTGGGCACCCCCATGGCCCAGCCGAGAATACTGAAACAACCCTGAAAATGAAGATCCAATACCACCACCTAATTTCAAGACTATGCATAGGCTACAATTATCTAGTCAAGGCAGAAGGCAAACAGATGAATGAAACAGACCCACACATAAGCTCACAACTGACTTTTTACAAAGATGCCAAGTAAAAATGATCCATAAAAGAAAAAGGCAGACTTTACCAAGACTAAAACCTCTGCTTTTTTGAGAATATTATTAAGAGAACAAGAAAATAAATAAAACCAGCCATCGACTGGGAGAAATATCTGAAAAATCATATAGCTGTTAAAGAACTTATATCTAGAATACACATTTTTAATCAGCTTTTTTCTTTCAGTTTCATTGAAGCAAAGTTGACATACAGCAGTATGTAAGTTTAAGGTGTGCAGCGTAATGACTTACAGCTATTGTAAAATGGTTATCACAATAAATTTAGTTAACAGCTGCTACCTCATATAGACACAAGGGGAAACAAGAAAAAAAGGAAACATTTTTTACTTGTGATGAGAACCTTTAGGATATATTCTTTTAACTACAGTCATCGAATTAGTTTATAGAGTCTTTGTGGCTTTTCTCTCACCTTGAAAAGCTTGGCTCACTCCATTAACAAATTTACCTATTGATTTCATCCTCCCATGTAATTAGCTTCAAAATTACTAGACCAACATTACTACAGATAATAACAGTGAATGAAATTCAAGATTTCTCTGCTATTCTTTTTGATCTTAGAACATATCCCGTCGTCAGAGATAAGCCACATTTCTAGAGAGTCAGACTTGCAACAGGTTCTAGAAATAAAAACACCGCAGCTGTGGCACAGGACACACTCAGCGGCCCATGGGACAGAGCAGTAAATTCACAGAAGATCTGTGTGTGTAGGATTGTGATCAGACACTGTCCTTGTCTTGGTGTTTCAGCTGAGGCCCCACAGCTGAGAACAACAGGTGACAGGTACCCACATGCTAGAAAGATGCTGGACCATCTAGGTCAATATCGCTCACAGGTGCCCCAGAAACACTCTCCATCTGAGCCGGGAGTGATGGGAGAGGATGGAGGGAGATGGTCAGTGCGAAGGAAGGATTTCCAGCAGGGACTGGTCAGGGTGATGGTATCACTCCTCGCCCACTCAGATGAGGAGAGATTCTGCTCCCTCCACTGCTCCCAAGCTAGCGAGGGGACTGCAGCCCCCAGCCCAGAGCGGGAAGCCATGCCAGCGGTGCAGTCAGACCTGCAGAATGCCAGGAGGTTGGACGGAGCAGCTGAGGAGGGATTAATCCCTGAGCTTCTACACAAGCCCCGACAGCTGACCCTGGGGGTGGCGTGTGCTGGGGGGAACCCCTTCCCGGCCTCTCCAGGTACCTTCTCCAGGATAACCCTGGGTAGGGGGTCAGGTTATCACGACACCACCCCGCCCCAAGGCTCTTTCCATTCCTTCTGCCTTGCCCAGCCTCTCGGAGCCTTCAGCCTGGTCCCCAGTGAAGACGTGAGGCTGCCATGACCCCACTCAGCCCTGAGAAAGGAGTCACACCCTCTGCTCCCTCCAGCTATGGATCTGGTGACTTCTGCTGGGGCATTTACACATTGTGCAGGCAGTCACTCTGCCATATGGACCTAGGGCTGCAGCTGGGAGGCTCCAGATTGCTGATGGACCATCTAAGCTGGTCAGAGGCCCAAGCATCACTGACAGAGCCAGCAGTGGATGCCAGGAGCCCCGAATGTGTTGTGGCACAACTCATTGTCAGCTGCGGTTACTTAAGGAGGCTTAGTAATCTCCCCACGTGGCTCTTGGAGCATGGGGGTGGGGTTGGGGAGCTAGTGTTAGTATTCTGCGAAGCTCTTGACGGATGATGCCTGGTGACCTCCTCACACCCAGGCTTTTGGACCTTTTCTTCTCTTGCTTGTGATGCCCCCTCTTGCCTCCCTCCAAATCCTACTGGCCCCCCTTTCTCCAGGATACCCTCAGCTCACAGCTCTGACCCGAGTCTTCAAAGATCACGGACCACTCTAGGAGTATTTTCTCAAGTTGCCTCTGGTTGGTTTTGTCCCCAGGTCTCACTTCCCTAACTGAATTTTTCATGCCTGCCCTGGGGTCCTTTTTCTGGTTCTCAGTCCCAGGCTCTTTCTTGTACATCATAAGCTCCAGAGAGGTATTCTCAATATTTGTGTATGTTTGGAAAACAACGTAATAAAAACTCGATTAATAAATAAATGTGAGGCTCCTCAGAATATTAACACTGGCTCCTCACCCCCACCCCCATACTCCATGAGCCACATGGGGAGATTACTAAGCCTCCTTAAGTAACCGCAGCTGACAAACCGTTGCCAAATACAGTCCGCTGTGCTTTAATGTGATGCCTGTGTTCTGAAAAATCCCCCTCCGGGCGCAAAATCAAAAATCACTCCATGCACAGCCCTGGACTCACAGGAGTAAATGGGGCCCGTGGAACAACCCTAAAGACCAAGGACACCTTCATACACAGACAGGACCCCCTAGGATCATATTTTAACACAATCAATGGTTCACAAATACAAAAAAAGAGGAGAATGAACATGGCACTGTACCTTGGAAATGACCTGAAGCGGTTCAGGGAGAGGGCTGGGCAGGGCTGCAGCCTGTGCGTCTTCGTGAAAGGTGGGAAGTATGACACCCACGGGCCGGGGGCAGGGCCCCTTATCCTTGGTTATCCTTGACCAAAGGGAGGCAATCTTTCCAGCCTTTTATCCTGAGGTCTGGTTTCCTGCCTTGAAGAGGCAGGTCCTTTGAAGCAAGTGTTTATGGTAAATATCTGTTTTTATCAAAGCTGAGAATCAAATCCAGTATTATTGACTTCTCTTACAATCAACTTGGGAATCACTGCTGGAAATGTGTTTCTGATCTTCTTGTTTTTCTCACTGGCGCTCAGCGCCTGGGGAAATGCAACAGGACCTGAAACCACTGAGCCACCGGGATGGCGTGGAGCCGGGTGGCTTCCGTAGGGCTTGGGGATTCCTGCGAAGGTGTCCGCACACCTGCAATGCCTTCCCCACACGTGCTCCCTGGAGTCGTGGGCCTGGAGCCTCACACTCAAGTTGGGTGTGGAATAACTATTTCTTCTTTTTTATTTAATAGAGAAAAACTCACATATGCACAAGCAGAGTGAAGCCTTTCAGGACCACAGGTGCAAGGAAGCCAAGTCGCTAGGAGCTGTCTGAGAGGCTGTGCATGTGCACGCTCACACCAGTGCTTGCATTCACGTGGGCACATGTGCTAGTGTGCGTATTCGCACACACGTATACATGCCCATGTTCACAGTCCCTACCCTGCTCATTTTAGGTGGGTGCAGGTTAACGCTCATAAGCAAACACAAAATTCACATTATGCTTAAATTTCCCCTAATGGCAGGCATCCCCAAGGTCTGGAGACTAATGCCTGATGACCCCAGGTGGAGCTGGTGTAATAATAAAAGAAAGAAAGTGCACAATAGATGTAGGCTTCCCAGGTGGCTCAGCGGTAAAGAATCTGTCTACTAACACAAGAGATATGGGTTGGAACCCTGGGTCAGGAAGATGCCCTGGAGAAGGAAATGGCAACCCACTCCAGTATTCTGGCCTGAAGAATCCCATGGACAGAGGAGCCTGACAGGCTACAGTCCAGGGGGTCACAAACAG
The DNA here is from genome assembly GCF_000754665.1 of Bison bison bison. NCBI lineage: Eukaryota > Metazoa > Chordata > Mammalia > Artiodactyla > Bovidae > Bison > Bison bison. Next base: position 3,882,724 of record NW_011494871.1, read on the forward strand.
TCGGACACGACTGAGCAGGCACATGCAGGAGCAAGAAATGTAATGCGCTTGAATTATCCTGAAACTGTTCCCCCACCCACCTCCACTCAATGGAAAAGTTGTCTCCCCTGAAAACAGTCCCTGGAACCAAAAAGGTTGGGGATGGCTGCCCTAATGTATCAGTTGCTCTGAAACAAATTCATAGGCTTCATAACAGAACTGCCTGTGAGCGGAAACTAACACAGAGACCACCCTTCTTCTGAGTACCACTCTCTCTTCCGCATCATCCTGGTGATAATAACAATAGTGACAGCCGCCTTGTTCTCAGCACAGCCTCTGTATGTGCTGGGGTCAGAGACAGAGGTTTGATGCACATGATCACATCCTGTATTTACCACAAACCTGCGAGCCAAGTACTATTACATCTGGCTCCACAGATGAGCAAACAGACACAGAGAGATTAATTAAATCACTTGCCCAAAGACATACAGTTAATCAGTGTGTGTTAAAGAGTCACCAAAGGCACTCTGCTCACTGCTGCCTCCGCCCTTCCCTTCCCTGCCCCCTCCCTTCCCGTATGGTACCCTATTTGAAGAAGCACCGCTTTCTCCATCTTTACTCTGCCTTATTTTTGTTCATTGAACTTACCTGACCTGATCTCATAGTATACTGATTATTTATTTATTGTCAGTCCTCCCACGAGACTGTTAAGTCCTCCGAGGTGGGGACCTGGTTTTGTCCCTGCAGAATCTCCAACGCCTAGAAGAGTCTGGTCCACAGCAGACCAGACTCCAAAAAGATTTGTGGGATGAATGAATATATCCCATGCTAACTCAAATTTTGCAAAGTTGAAGTGGTGTCATGCAAAATATTAATAAAGCCTCACTTTGTTTGCAAAATGTAAAGCGATTCAAATGTTTCCAAGTTGTAAGAATTCATCAAGATCCATACAGTTCCAAAGCTGGATGGACGGGGAAATTGTAAGTTGTGTTCATACTGCTAACTACGGTTGGAAGATAAACCTCAGCTTCTGTACTCCAGACACTTCAGAAACCAAAGTATGGGAGGGATTTTGATGGCTCGTGTGTCATTATTTCCTCATTTGCTGTCATTATAATTTAAAGTATTTTGGGTGTGTATAAAAATGTCATCCAAGCACTCACTGCATTCATGTGGCAAAAAATTTGCCCGACATTCATCAACTTTGGAGCAGAAATCAAATGTGATAAAGCTGTCTGTAAGGAAGCCTGAACTACACGCTGGTCGTTTATGGAGAGTGTGTGTGTGTGTGCATATGTAGTTGCTCAGTCCACTCTTTGCCATCCCAAGCACTGCAGCCCACCAGGCTCCTCTGCCCTTGGGATTTTCCAGGCCAGAACACTGGAGTGGGTAGCCAGCCATTCCTTTCTCCAGGGGATCTCCCCAGCCCAGGGGTCGGGCCCACGTATCTTTCGTCCCCTGCATTGGCAGGCGAATTCTTCACCACTAGTGCCACTGGTGCTTGTGCTAAGTCACTGCAGTCGTGTCCAACTCTTTGTGACTCCATGGACTGCAGCCCGCCGGGCTCCTCTGTCCATGGGGATTCTCCAGGCAAGAATACTGGAGTGGGTTGCCATGCTCTCCTCCACGAGATCCTCCCAACCCAGGAATCGAACCTAGGTCTCCCACATTGCAGGCAGATTCTTTACCATCTGAGCCACCTGGGAAGCCTTCATTTAGGAATAGGACTTCACAGAAGCCTAGAGCCACTGACTGAGAAAACTGTTAATAAGAAATTACAAGGCCCAGATGGAGCCATTTGTGCCCCACCCCCACCCCTGCAGCAAAACAAGACTTCCTGACAGTTTCAGTCCCTTCCAGATGTCATCTTTGAAACAGCCAATCTGACATTTCCTGATCCAGTCTAGTGAGGTAAGACCCCTGCCTGCCTCCCCATCCCTCAAAAGAGTTGGCCTGGCCTGGGACAATCCTTTCTTTTCTTCTGCTAATACCTCCCCTTCCCCCACCCACTTCTGCCTAAAAAAACCCACCGTTTTGTACAAGCCCACCTGGGTGAGATGCTGCTGTCCAATTCATTACTCAGCTAACAGAGCACGTCACATCTTCAAGTTTACTCAGTCGAATTTTGTTTTTATCACAAAACTTAAGGCAACTCTGAGGCAAAAGGAGAAGGGGGCGACAGAGGTTGGACAGAGGTTGGCGACAGATGATTGCATGGCAACAACGACTCAGTGGACATGAATCTGAGCAAACTCCGGGAGATAGTGAAGGACAGAGAAGCCTGGTGTGCTGCCGTCCATGGGGTCGCAGAGCAGGACACAACTGAGTGACTGAACTCAGCAACAAGGCGAAAGTAATAATAGTTACAGACTTCTGTGCTTTGTCTTGTGGTCAATACTTTGTATTTTGGTGGCAAAATAGGCCTCAAATCATGCGAGTCAAGTCTCCTTTAATTTGTAATGTGGCCACCAGGCTATGGGGTTCCAGACTCAGCTCCACAGCCAGGGTTGGCTGGGGGATAGTGACCCGGCCCTCCAGTAATAAGGGCAGTTCTCTAGCTGCTCTGTCCCCTGGGATAGGTGGGTCCCCAACCCTTCATGGCCAGCCCCAAGCACAGGTTTCTTCTCACCCAGATTGCAGGGCTCCCACCAGTGGCCCAGACCAAGACGGACAGAAGCCGTCACTGATGTGAGCCCATGTCTACCCGAGGCCACAAAACCATACCCCAGGCCCTGCAACTAATAGGCCACTTCTTTGTCCTGAACCTTCCTGTCATGGGCTCAGCTAAACATTAGCTTCTCTTTCAAACACAGAGCAAACTGCCCCCCAACATGCAGCAGAAGGAAACTTGAATGCTAACTTCCCCCACCTTCTGGGGCCCCACACAGGCCTGCATGGAGGAAACCAGAGTCAGGTGTGAACCCTGAGGTGGTCAAGACCACCTTGCTGAGACCCTCCCTGTGGCCTGGGCTTCGTGCTCTGGCCCCAACCTGCCCCTTCCCTCAGGCCTAGGAGAGAGCAGTGCACTGAGAAAGGCCACGTAGGTGGCCGTGGGGGACAATCAGAACCCTGGGGCGTGGGAGGAAAGCCTAGTGGGACCAGTGCAGAGGGAGGAAGGTGGGGGCTCTGTCCACACTGAGCACTGACTGCAGTCCAGAAGGGGCTCAGCTCCAGGATGCAGAGACAGCAAGACACACATCTGCTGCCCAGCGGTCCACATCCAGGGGCGTGATGCTTGTGTGGGGGAAGGAGACCCGGGGAGTCAGAGGCACCTGCTGGGGGTCCCACTGCCAGGAAAGTGTCCTTGTGTGCAAGCAGGAGTCTCCTCCGGAGAGCTTCTCTGGAGAGGGGGAAATGAAGGAAACAAAAGAGGCAAAGATGGCAAACGTGCTGTGTGGGGTGATGGACAGACACAAGCTGAAGCCAGAAACACGAGGACTAACTCTGACCTCTGCTGGTCACTGGCCAGGGTCGGGGTCGGGGCGGAATTCTTCAGGCTCTGAGCTCCTTAACCAGGTGAGGCTCCGCTTCGACTAGGAATAAGCCTACTGTGCACGGGGCCTGACCCCGAGAGAGGACACTGAGAGGCAGTCGTGGCTCTTAACATGGGTGTGGGGAGGGCTCGGGTCCTGCTTGTGCACAACTGGAGGGGGGTGAGGGGCACCCAAGGGTGCATCGACTTCAAACCTGAGTCACCGATTTCCAGGCTGACTTGGCGTTATCCACACAAACACCCTCTGCTGAGGAGGTAGGAACTCAGGGCAACCCCGTTGGACAATCGTGGGCTCCTCTGGCATCCCTGGGCCCTGGGCCTTTTGGCTTTTATCCCTCGAGTTGCTCCCAAGGGAGGTTTCAGCTGTTCGCCAGCACCATGGTGTCACATCACTCTGACCAACTCCAGTACTCAGCGGCCACTTTCAGTGTGAAAATTCAGCTGCGGGTGGTGCCTTGCACTGAAGAGCATTAAATTAGTGTTTTGGGGAGAGGGACACATGCGTCATACACTCTGCTTTGGAACAGATGGAAGCTGAAGCTGGGGCTCCCATATTTCATAAAGGAAGGACATGCCACAGCCCCAACCCTGAGCTGACCATGCTGGCGGCCACGAGCCTGGGCCCCTCTCTGTGTCCCAGGCGACACACGTGACCATGGAGGAAAAACTAGTTCTAGATCCCTGGGAAAAATACACAAGGAATGAGATGCCACGTCCCACTTATTTGACCCTGAACTCTCATAACCTGTTTTTCTGCTCTTCCCTATTTTATAAGCATCCATTCGAACTTTCTCCTGCTGTCACACCCCCGGCCCTCAGGCCTGGACCTGCCTTCTCACGTCTCCCTGCCCCTCCAGATCCCTGCAGACCGGTCCCAGCTCCTCCATGCAAGAGCTGAAACAGGTTGCTGCTATCTCAAACCAGCTTCGTGGAGCTAAGGTGCTTTGTCTATAAATTCAAGACAGAGAATAAGGCCTGGAGCTTGCTGTTGACCTGCCAAATAATTTCTAACTATAGAAAAGAAGCTTCTAAACACCATCCAGTGACACAGAAAGAAAATGACACGGGGTGCATAGTCCACAGGCATCCGGTTCTTGGGTAGAGATGATACTTTAGAGTTGTGTCTGGAGGTCTGGGGGAGAATCTATATTTCCTCCTTTCTGTCCCAAAGAGGGTTTACTGAACAGACAAGAATCCCAGGCAGTCAAGACCACGGAACAGAGGGCCTGATGCAAGGAGTGCATTTGGGGTTTTAGGCTCTATGTCAGATTTAAGATACATGAAGATTAAAAACATTGAAATTCACCCAGTAAGAGTAAGACGGTGTTGGCTGACCCCGTATGAAGTGATGGGATCACTTACTACCTTCAGGGGCACATAACTCCAATGACCATAGGACCAGTGGACTGCTGATGGAGGGCTGGGGCTCCCAAGGAAGACAGGACAGCTTCTGGGTGAGGAGGGAGCCAGGCACGACTGGAAGGACCCACTCACGCACAGACACACGTGGCCTCTCTGCTGACAGGCTTTAAGGAGACATGAGGCAGAGATGAGCAGGGGGTAAGTCACAAGGCTGCCCTGCCTGTGGTGATGTGGATGGAAGCTGTGACACGCCAGCTGGGCCTCCAGTCCTTCCAGCAGCCCTCCCACCTCTTGGGGGCCGCCCAGGAGCCTGAATCTCAGTTGAAGGGGTCCAGGCTCCTGCTGACTGCACAGTAACAAGCCCTACAAGCCCCAGGAAGCTCCCTACCCCGGACCCAGCTCCCCAGCCCCCCAGAGCGGAGGCCCAGCCTGAGTCCCTCCACCATCACACCTGCCTTCGCATTTTACATCTTTTCTTCTGAAAATATGGTTGATAACCATATCATAGCATAGAAACAGGAGCCTTAGAAACAGAATCTCAGAGCCCTGGGGTGAGCCCCTTGGGAGGCCATGTGCACAGCTGACCCCCAGCCAGCAGGTGTCCCAGTGGGAAGCACTGGCCTCAAGTCTCTGCTTCTCCTCCCGCCTCCTTGCAGCCCCTGGAGGGAGTGAACCTAGGGTCCCCCAACCTCTCTGCGTCCCAAGGACCAGGTGCCTCAAGAAGGGGCAGCCTGACTCTCCTGTCTTCTTGAGCTCACTCAGCAGCTTTACTCTCTCTGATTCTTTTTCTCCTAGGATCCTGGAGGCAACAGGGTTAGCAGTACAAAGTTGACTTTACAGCACAAAGCATCTGCAGGGATGATGAGGGTCACTTCGTAGTGATAAAATGATAACACACGGACAGTTGCCCACTTGGGGCTGTTCGGCCTTGTTGGCAGTGCACAATGCTCTTACAACATTCTTTCTTTAATATTTATTTATTCAGCTGCATCGGGTCTTAGTTGCAGCATGCCAGATCTTCATTTCACCATAAGGGATCTTCCACTGCAGTGCACAGACTCTCTAGTTTCAGGGCACAGGCATAGTTGCTCTGAGGCATGTGGGATCTTAGTTTTCTGACCAGAGATCCGAATGGGTCCCCCATTGGGAACCTTTGCAAGGTGGATTCTTGCTTGGCAAGGTGGATTCTTAACCAGTGGACCACCAGAGAAGTCCCTCTTATCAACATTCTTGCATTTAAATCAAAATTGTTTTGAATATGATCAATTAGCCAAGAGGATATAATAATTTTATGTGTCTAATAACCTGGATTCAAACATATGTGTGTGCGTGTGTGTGCGTTCATGTGCTCAGTCGTGTTCAACTCTTTGCGACCCTACGGACTGTAGACCACCAGACTTCTCTGTCCATGGGATTTCCCAGGCAAGAACACTGGAGTGGGTTGCCATTTCCTCCTCCAGGGGATCTTCCCGATCCAGGGATCAAACTCACATCTCTTGCGTCTCCTGCCTAGGCAGGTGTATTCTTTACTGCACCACTGACAATTTGAATCACCACCTGGGAGATTCAAATATATAAAGCAATAAATAAATAAGACAAATCTACAAACATATACAGTGATTTTGACCTATTTTCATAATTAACAAACATAAAAATCAGCCAGGATATAGATTTGGACAAGCCAGATATGTCTTTGAAAAACAGCTTGGCATTATCTTTAAAATCACAGATATGCAAACCCAGAACTCCCAATTTGTGAGGTACAACCTGCAGAGAAACGACACATGTGACTCATATACAAAAATATTCACAATAGCGCTGCTCGTTGCCAACGGACTTGTACAACAGCCAATTCCCATCCACAGTCAAATGAGTAAGTAACCGGGGTGTATTCACCAGAGAGAACCCTACACGGCAGTAGAACCAGAGGGCTAAGTCTGCACAGAACAGCATGGATGAATCTCAAAGTATGAATGCTGGGATAAAGGAACAGAGGATGACTCCACTCCCACACAGTTTAGAAAGAGTCAAAGCTCACGTGCCGTGCTTAAGATAGAGACCTGCATGCTCACACTGCAGTGGACAGTCAGGTGGGCGGTCACTCTGAGGGGTCGGAGGTAGACTAGAGAGAGGCACACGGGGGTCTCCTAGGTGTTAAACTGTACATATATTTGGGTTGGCCAATAAGTTCATTCGGGTTTTTCTCTTACCACCCAAATGGTCTCATTGGCCAACCCAATACTTTCATAGCAATTTCAGGTATGTTGGCTATTATTTACCGGTAAAAGCAATATTTTTCAAACTTAAGAAAGCTGGAGAGGCTCTGGGAGCTGTCCTGCCCAGAGCAGCTCTGCCCTCCTCTTCTCTGCTCCTCTCAGGCACCTGATCGTCCCTGCCTGCCCCCGCAGGTGCCCCCCAACACCACACCCTCCCCCACTGCTATCTCCCACCAGGAAAGAGGCGGCTGTGGGATAGGAGGCAAGGCCCAGCCTATCTGGGTTCTGGGCCCTGACCTACTTCCAGCTGGGAGAAAGGAATTCCTCATAGGGCCACACTAGTCCATAAGGACCCACACGGGGCTTCCTCCTTGTAAAAGGTACATCTGCCTTCACCTTCCCTGTCTTGGGCTTATCAAGGGCAAGAAAGGGCTATGTTGGAGCAAAATTCAAACATTTCAGATCTTCAACCTTTTGGCATCGTCTGTTCCCAAAGTCCAGTACCAAGGGGCAGAGGCAGAAATGACAGAAAATTAAAGCCAGGAGGGTGGGGAGAGGGGGCGCGACATCTCCGAAGATGTCAAGAGCCTTCCATGCTCGGCAGAAGCGCATGGTCCCCAAGAGTGACCCACTCAGGGTATTTCTCGTCTGTGATGGGGACCCAGCCAGGCCCAGAGGCTTCCAGAAATTATTCTTATTATTTTTAATAGATTGTTGACACCTGTATATAAAATAGATTCCTATAAACAGACATTTTCCAAAAGATTTCCAACTACAAGGCATCTACCTAAAGCCTGAGAAATGTAAGCTTGGGGCTTATTTTCCTTCCACGTGGGAACCAGGCCCAGCAGCAGCCCCAGCGGAGCCGCCAAAAATGGGCTAGAGCGGCCGGGAGCACCTCCCGCACCCTTGGCTGGCCACAAGACAGACGGAAAGCAGGCTTCGCCTCTGGCTTTCTCCCTTGTGGTGAAAAAGTCCGCAGTCTCCACTCCCCGCCCCACCTAGCACCCCCTGCCCCTCGCCGCTCCCACACCTCCCCACCCATGCCGAGGCACCCCGCCCCCACAGCACCCCATCCTTTCCCTAAGCTCCCTGGCCCCCTCCCTCCTGCATCCATCATGCCACTGGTAGGGGGTCACTCCCTCCACCCCCACCCGCTCCTCTCCGCTGCTGCCCTGGGCATCCTGCCTCCCTGCTGTCCTCAGCATCTCTGCTCAGCCCTGTCTGGCCCATTTCTGGCTTTTTGCTTCCACTTTTAACCCCACACCCCCACCCCGTGGGCTTCCCTGCTGGCCCAGACGGTCAAGAATCCCCCTGCGGATGCGGATGACCAGAATTTGATCCCTGGGTGGGGAAGATCCCCTGGAGGAGGAGAGGAGCCTGGTGGGCTACAGTCCATAGGGTCACAAAGAGTGCAGACAGGACTGAGCCACTAAGCACAGCCCAGCACCCACCCTACACCCCACACCCTGGCCTCAATTATCCATACAGTAGCAGAGCGTCCTTTTAAAATTGGAAATCAAGGACTTCTCTGGCGGTCCGGTGGTTAGCACTCGGCACTTCCATGGCAAGAGGCACAGGTTTGACTCCCTGGTTGGGAACTAAGATCCCATATGCCCTGTGGTGTGGCAAAAAAAAAAAAAAAAATCCCTGGAAATCAGACCTACCCAGGTTCGTCCCCTCATTTTCTGGATAAGGTCCAAAGCCAGCCCCCACCCCCACCCCCATGACATGGCCCTGCCTGTGTCTCTCCTCTCTCCTTAGTGCCCATCTTCCAACCTGCTTCCAGGTTCCTTCAATACGTCTGGCTAAGGCTGGGCTGGGGGTCTTGCCCCTGGCCGCTCTGCCTCTTGAGTCTCCCCTTAAGATGTCCAGATGGCTCCCATCAGATTCCCTCTCTGCTCTCATGTCCCCTCGTAACAAGCCCTTCCCTGCCCCTGCCTTTTCACCGCATCCCCGGGTCTGTGCTCCTGTGCGGTCCACACACGTACATGACATCATAGGTATGTTTTACAGGCCTGTTTCCTGCCTTGGCCTACACTAGCAGGTACATTCCGCGCCAGGGACTTGTTGGTCTGAATCAATTATTTCTTCATTCCCAGAGCTAACAACACTGACGCGTAGTAGGCTCTCGATTAGTACATGGATCAACCAAGGATTTAAAAATCATATAAATACTTTCAACATTTTCTTTTACCTTAAAACACATACATGGTAATTTACTTGCCAATATTTGACTCAGGGCCCAAGTCTTTCTTTGAGTGATGCCCTCGCTGGGGAATCTTGCTGTCTTGGGTTTTGCATAAATCACACCTGTAATAAATTATCTACAATTTCAGATTTTGTTTCCTTTAAAGGGGTTGGAGATCTTAAAGACTGTTGAAAAACCATTCCAGTACAGAATCCTTCTGTTCTTATTTTCCCCCGGTGTCCCCTACACCTAATTTAAAGCAAATATTGTTACCTTTATTGGATCTTTTTCAAATCATTCAACTGAGCTTTCAAAGAAGCAACTCTCCCTTCCAAACTCATTATATTTGCGTACGTAATATTTAATTGACTGCTGTAGTAGGGCATCACATGTCTGAAGCACAATATCATGAACCTCAGGCATCAGCTGGTTTAGGAAAAAAACAAAGCTCCCCTCAAAGGCGTGCAGGTGAGCTGGGGAGACTCCAGGTTCACTCGCACCTGCCAGCAAGTTTGCTCCAGTGGGACTTGGGGTGGAGGTGGAAGAGCCCTTCTGCAGAATGCAGGTCCCTGACGCAAGCACGCAGCCGTTGTGATGGAACCCGGTCTGGCGCCATAGGAAAGAATCAGAAAAGCAAACTGAGGGCAGCTAGATGTGGTGAAGGGGCTTCCCCGGTGGTAGAGAATCCCCCTGCCAATGAAGGAGACTCAGGAGACGTGGGTTCGATCCCTAGGCTAGGAGGATCCCCTGGAGAAGGAAATGGCAACCCACTCCAGTACTCTTGCCTGGAAAATCCCATGGACGGAGGAGTCTGGCAGGCTACAGTCTGTGGGGTCGCAAAGAGTCAGATACAACTGAGCGACTGAGGACGCTCACACAAGGTTACTAGGAGAAGTAAATGAGATTGTATGTCAGGGGTCTGGTTCAGTAAATGCAAGCTCCCTTCTTCAGCTGTTTAGTAGTCTTCGAGGAACCCTGTGTTTTCATGGCTGACTGTGTATTCAAATTATGAATTCCCTGTATCAGCAAAGTAAATTTTAATAATAGTACTTCTCTTGATCTGTCTGCACATTCCCTACACTTGTCTCAACTGTGGGTCTCCTATCCCCACGTTCCTGGTCTGGTCACTCACTGACACCCTCTTCCAAAGGCCCCCTGCTGGGGTCCCAGCCTGGTGGGCTCACACACATACACACACCTTGGTCATGGGAAGCTTTCCCCCTCCCACCTTCTCAGATGTGTGGGCCTCAGAAGCTCCTGGGCTCTAGCCTGCCATCCCACATCCCACTTCAGATGTAGGATCAGCCATAAGCTCTAAAAGCAAAGCTAAATGTTTATCATCCTTCAGGTAAAATTCACTGCAGCTTTCAAGGCGATTTTCAAATCCTGCTTGGGAATGAGGAGGATGGAGTCTGAAGCCCAGATCTGTCCCTCTGGGGCGTGTGTTAATGACAACTGTTTTCACCAGACCAGAGCCACCAGCCAGACACCACCCCCCCACCCCCTTCTCTGATGGATGGAACCACAGTCACCGTGTGTGACGCAGATGTGAGCCAGTTCTGCTGTTTTGACTCCCATTTTGGAGTCCATTTCTGAATGACCTGATAATTTGTCGTTTAGTTGCTCGGTCGGGTCTGACTCTTCGCAACCCCATGGACTGCAGCACACCAGGCTTCCCTGTCCTTCTCCCAGAGTTTGCTCAAACTCCTGTCCATTGAGTCAGTGATGACATCCAACCATCCCATCCTCTGTCATCCCCTTCTCCTGCCCTCAATCTTTGCCAGCATCAGGGTCTTTTCCAATGCGTTGGCTCTTCAAATCAGGTGGCCAAAGTATTGGAGCTTCAGCTTCAGCCCTTCCAATGGTCCATATAGTCAAAGCTATGGTTTTTTCAGTAGTCACGTATGGATGTGAGAGCTGGACCATAAAGAAGACTGAATGCCGAAGAATTGATGTTTTTGAATTGTGGTGCTGGATAAGATTCTTGAGAGTCCTTTGGACAACAAGGAGATCAAACCAGCCAATCCTAAAGGAAATCAACCCTGACCATTGCTTAATTTGATTTTTCAAAAGTGCTACCATCAGGTCCACTCCAGACTGGCTGTGACCTTACAGAAACATAATCTAGAACTTCAAAGGAGTCCTAACACAGGCCCCAAAGTGGATGATTAGAACCACCTGGGAGCCTTTGAGAATGAGCTTTCTCAACGTTGGCCAACGAGCTGAGATTGTCCAGATTTGGAAATGACTTGTAGGTAGAGTGGGACGATTTTCCTTGCTCTTGAAAGTTTTGCTTATTTAAAAACAATTTGGAGAAATAAAGTGTTCATTAAGTTCTGTATCAGTTTCATTATAGGCAAATCCTTGACAGCAAGTGAGGAAATTTAAGAAAGGAACCTGTTGTAAAGGTGGATTATAAGTGGTTTACTGTAAGCCTAGTGGCTTAGATGGTAAAGAATCGCCTGTAATGCAGGAGTCTGGGGTTCGATCCCTGGGTGGGGATGGCTACCCACTCCAGTCTTTTTGCCTGGGAAATCCCATGGACAGAGGAGCCCGCTGGGCTACAGTCCATGGGGTTGTTAAAACAGTCGGACATGACTGAACAAACGCCTGATACTTTCACTACTATTTTACTTTCATAGTCAGTGGCATATGACAAATAGTGTGAGCCTGTTCCTTCAGGAATCAGGTCCACAGTGGCTGCTTGAGAAAGAACTCCTAAGAGCACTGTAGAACCCTCTTTAGGAACCAAGGGGTTAAGTGCTTGGAAGTCAATCCTAGTTGACACCTTCCAGCTGAGTGACTTTGGAGTCACTTAACCTTGGAGAGACCTAGTTTCCATTTTTGTAAAGTGAGGATATCATGACCTCTGTGACAGTCTTCAAGCTATCTTTTTAAAAATGTAAAATGCTGAGTACAGAGCCTATCACACACTCAACTCAAAAATGACGGGTTATTTCAGCAAACCTGGAGATTTTAAAAAATGGTTGATAGCTTATCATAAAGAACAGACCAATGAAGAAAGGTGGAGAGGGTTTCAAATAACTTACACACAAGCACCCGATGACAAGGTGGAAAAGGTGAGGGGCAGTCACGGCTTTTTCAAGTCTGTGAAACTCTCTTGAATACAGACAATGTCATTTACTCAAAGTTCAGTATGTTACAGATGTTTATCTCAGGTCCCCAGGTAGCTGGCTGCCCTGTTACTGTGTTTAACTCTGAGAACTCTCCTTCAGAGACTCCAATGAGAGTGCTGCCTGGCCAGGCTTCCCAAGAACCATGGGGATCAAGAAACAGCAATTTTTAAGTCACTCTACAGAGGACCAGGCTTCGTCTCAAGTTCATGTGATCATTTTCCAGGAGAAGTAGGCCCGTGGAAGGGAGGACAGGGCATTAGGAACAGTGACTGCAAAGGTATCTTGCCCTCTAAGATTCTATGACGTGAAAGTTAAATTTTTAAATTTGGGATTTGGGGAAAGACAACGCCACTAAATAAAGACAAATACATGCACGGTGCATGCTGAATAAACATAGGCACGGATGGAACACAGGTTTACACTTGTGGGATGTGTTCTGGGAAAATCTCTTTGGGCGACAGGAGTAGTCAACTTTTGAGGAAAAGCAGTAAGACAGCGCCCACGGTGTACATTTCTATTTCGTAAATGCATTTTAAGGAGGAAAAAAAAAAACACACGAAACCCCACAGGCACAAATAGACCAACTTTAATAGATATTATTTTGTATTTATATAGCGCCTTCTTCAAGAACCTTAGATGCTTTACAGACATTGTATCTAATTAATCCCCACAACAACCCTGTGAGGTAGGTATTACTCCCATTTTACAAGATAGGGAGACTGAAGCACAGAGAGGTTAAGTGACTTGCCCAAGGTCACACAGTTAAATTCACTGAAGAGCCAGGACCTGAGCGCCTTAGCCTCCCGGCTCCCAGGTTAAATACCTCATGAGAGAAATCTTCAATGAAAAAGTAGCTTTAAAGAAAGTATCAAGAGTAGTATGTTATGGAAGTGAGGTCTTTCTACTGCCATCAAGGAAAGGAAAAAACACGGATGGTTAGAGGCGACGAGACCCATATATTACACACCCCCCCTTCTCCCTCTGCCTAGAGTCTCAGGGCTCCTATCTCCAGCCAGCTTCTAAAGGTACCACTGCCAAGGCAGAAGCCGTATGACTTAGAAGTGAGACTTCATTTAGAATACTTACTTTCAGTTACGATAATTCATAGAAATTCTTATTCCAAAACACAAAATACGGGACAGCCATCCCAACAAACATGTACACAGTTAGACGGCAATCAGCACCGTGTACAACTGAAACCCGCCGCTCCTTTCAGTTGGTCAGCCAACACACACCCTCATGTCGCTTTCTAGATGCGTCACTTTTCTTTCTCTGTCTGCATTTCTCCCCCCAGCCCTAAACCCTTCGAGTTTTTAAAGCATACTGCGTTTCTGAGAAGCTTCGAGACATTGCACGTAGATGCAGCTGCACTTAAGAGGACAAAGTGAATGGAGAACCATCATGCCATTGTCCTGCCCCTGACAGGTCGTCCTATTAAACAGGGTGTAGATGTGAACAGTGTGCGACTACCATGGAACTCAAGAAAAATGTGAGAACTTGCTTTCATAGAAAATTTAACCTTGGCTTTTACTTTACTGTACTTTTTTTTTTTTTTTAATGCAAAATGTAAAGTTTACAAATACAACACAGTATCCCAACGCTGTACCTTTATGCAAATGACTTCATCTATCTTTCTTCTACATGCCGCGGACCAGTGCAAGTTAAAGCTGGTTCAGCTTCACGTTACTCGTCGTCTCTGGACTGAAAGCTGCAGACCTTCAGCTTTAAATTACAAGACGATTTGGCTGAAGCCCTCAAAGCAAAAAAAATGTATGCACCTCCAGAGCTCTGACCTTGCCCACATTCTTGGTTGATTCTCTTGAGCCACACTGGTAGATTGGGCAGGCCATGTAATTTGTACGAAACCATCCCAGCCAGGGGTAAGGCTTTAGAAACTGTTATCTGCAAAAGCAATCTGTCAGAAGACATCATCATTTTCTCCTGGCACATTTGTTTCAACAGTCCAATTAGCTAAGTGACCCTGTTAAAGATCTATTCATGGAACGAATAGGTGAAGTCATTTCCTGAGCTAAAAGATACAGATAATAAATGTTAATAATAGCAGCAGACAAAAACATTCTTCTTTGTTGCTTTTTTTTTTTTCAGATTCAACAGTATTAGTAAAATAAGTTTAGAAAATTACAGCAATTAAAAAAAAAGATTACTGCCTTAAAAAGACTTGAATAAAGAACATCTAAGACCTGATTGCTATTATTTTGAATATATATTCAATTACTTTCTGCAAGTTACATTCGGCCACTGTCAGACAACTTACTGATGTATAGGAAAGTGTCAACTGCAATGGTTTACATACATCTTACATCACGCATGTCACTTCTTGAAACTCCCAACAGAATGAAGTCTTTACAAACACAAAGTTAAATTTCTAAACACTCTTCCAGTAAGATCTGTAAAGGTGGAAGGGGGGGAAAAGGACTTGCTTTCAAAGAACTCCTGGTTGACCTCATTAATGCACTCCTCAAAAGGTCTGTCAGCTCCCCAGGAAGGCTGGGGTTGGGATGGTCACTTCTTTCCAGAATAAAGAACATCTGAAAATAAGGTAACTGCTGTGACATGAGTTTTCCAAACGTGACCTCAGCCTGAAACAGAGTACTGAAGAACCCTCAAGACTAGCACACCACTACCACACCAGGATTTCTTCCATCATTCCACAACAATAGGGAATTTTTTGATTATTTTTTTTTAATTTTACTGAAATTAAAGCTGAATAAAACTTACAACTAGGAACAAATATTTAGAGCCAGAGATATCAGTTCCTCCTGGAAAAAGAATAATTTACCTTCTCTCACTGCAATTTTTCTTAGGGTAACTTATGATTTAAAATAGTTTAAAAATTCACCTTAAAAATAGAAACAAACGAAAGGATTCATTAAACTGACAAAAACTAATAAAAATATGCTCAAATTTACCAACAGAATCATGGGCACTTCATACAATACTTAGACTCTACCAGTTTTAAGTAAAATAAATAAGGAAAAAAATTATAATTACAAAGCCAGTCTTTCCCCTTGGGGAAACAAAAAGCCACTTTTGACCAATTGTTCCCTAGATATACATATACTGTATATGATTATAAGCTTCTTCAGAGAAGCAAACGTTATTTGCCTTCCTGACACTGGATTCTAGTATGTGTTAAGTCTCTTTACATCAGGAAGGCGACTCCAAGTGTTGGGCCCAAAAAGCATTTCCGGTTTACGCTCGAAAAGACTACCCAGTGTTCTCTCTCTACGTGTCCAACCCAGGCACGCGCGTGTGCGGCGTGTTCAGCATCACCTCCTGCCATCGTCAGTATAACCTCGCACAGACTCCCGTTTTCTCTGCTGCACCCCCAAGGAGCTCAATCACTACCGGTGCAATGAAGGAAGAGAAAATGCATGTCGGTTACTGGAAGGCTGTTTTACAAGAGGAGCTGGTATCTCTGATTTCACTGCCTTGTGCAGAGTTGCACAGACAGCATGATACCTGAGCGAATCAATCAACTACCAGGATAGGAAGAGCGTGTTAACCCACGGTCTTTGCTTTATTGTGTGCAAAGTGTGCTGCTGCCCCCCTGAGCTCCCTGCAGTTCTCTTTTCTTGGAAAAATCGGTGCTTGATCCTTTCCCAAATAACCAGAGAAGAAATGAGGCAGAAAGTCTCTCTTCATCGCGGTTCCCTCAGTCCCGGGACTGATAGAAAAGGATGTAGCCAGACTCAGAGTTCTTCGAGATATCTGATGTTAACCCGTAGAATTCTTCAATAGCTTGTGCATCTATTTTCTGCAAGGGAAAAAAACAAACGTCAGTAGACTCTTTGGACTCCTGGAATCCAGTAAAAGCTTCAACCTTTCTTAGGATAATGTCTTTCATTTTCTCATTTGTAAAACAGCTCTGCACAATCAGAATGGCTTGGATGATGCCCAGTATTGGTGAGAACATGGAACGCATGGAACTCTCATTCATAGCTGGGAGTGCAAAACGGCACCAGACACAGACAAAATGCTTTCATCATCTTCTAAGCCTGAACATACCCTGTGACCCAGCAACTCTATTCCTAGGCACAGGCCGAACTATAAGAAACAACGGATTGTCAACCATTTGGGATCTATGAACACGGCAATTTCATAAGGTCCAATCTAATATATACTCAAGAAAAAAATGAGTGCATATGATCAGTGAAAGACTTGTACGAGGGTAACCAAGGCAGTTTTATTTTAATAGTCATTAATGGACAAAAAGCCAAGTTTCTAACACGGTATATTTGTACAATGAAAAATTAGATAGCAATTTAAAAAAAGAACTACTACTGCAAGTAAGAAGAATGAACTGCATAAATACGAATGAGTGAAAAAAGACACCAAAGAAGTCATACTGGATGAGTCTATTTGTATTCAAACATAGACAAAATTAACCCCAGTAAAGATAATAAAATTAGAAATAGTGGGTTCCAGGGGATGGGGGAGGAAAGCTGTAGGTACTAAAGGGGAAAACGAATAAGAGAGCTTGTTGGGGTGGTGAAATACACTAGTTCTTGATCTAGATGGCAGTTATGTGTGTGCGCTCATGTGTGTGTGTTCACATGTAACAATTTAAACTGTTGCTTAAAATCTGCATACTTAACTGTGTCTTATAGCTCAATAAATTATTTTTTTCATAGTGTAAGTTCTTATTCTTAACTAGCTCTGTGGTTGAAAGATCTCACTTGTTTTATTCTAAACATTTTCAAGGCTACCTGACTGTTCCAGCAGCACTGGAACTGGGTATTAGGGACTGAGAAGTAGGAATTCGATTACAACCTGAAGACCTGTCATATACAATGAGAAGCTGGAAGGAAAAAGTCACGAGCAAGATACACACATAACTTTGAAGGAAAACAAGAAATCAGGAAACTACTTACTTCTACAATGTCGTCATCAAACAACAACCAAAAATCATGACTCTTAACTATTGCAATATAATGGCCTCGATTGGGACCACTAAAACAAAGAGAAATAAAAGTTAACTTTATACAAAGTTTATTAGTATTACTCTTCTTGTCCTAAATTCCATGTTCTGTAAAGGAGAAAAACTGAAACAGATAAAAATGTTCCTTACTTATTCTTTCCCCCCAAGAGATCAAGCTACATTGATTTGAATTGTCATTCGATTTTAAAATAATTTGTACTCTGCTTTGAGAGATATAACCAGTATTCTATTTATATAAAGCTATGCTATTAAAATTCTTTGTTGCCTTTTAAAATTATTATTTTTAAAGTAAAGTTCAAATTTGATTCTGCAAGAGACTTAAATAAAATTTTCTAGCATTTTTGTGGGGCAGGAGAGGCCAGAACACACTGAATTATAACTACAGAACAATGTACATAGAATTATTTCTGAGTCTTAACCCTTGGCAATAGTTTTTCTTGAGGAAAAAGTCCACATGATGCTTGAAAAAGATACTGAAACCTTGGATCTGCAATCAAGCTCCAACTTCATAAACTTCTCTAAACAAATAACTTATTTTTAGTATTATTAGTGCTAGTTTTAATTCTTAGCAACATGTAATTATTATAATTGCCTCTGCCTTTCATTTTAAATAAATCTGGGATACAGAATCTAGAAAAATGTAAAAATAAAGGTGGGGTTTTTTTGGTTTTTTTTTTTTTTGGCCATGCTGCATGGCCTGTGGGATCTTCATTCCCCAACCAGAGACTGAACTCGTGTCCCCCGCAGTGGAAGCGTAGAGTCCCAACCACCGGACCACCAGCCAATTCCCTAAAAGAAATTCTTTTTAAAGAACATATCAAAGATTTTTTTAACTTCTCCCAGTTATTTAAGTATGACTCACTAGAAAAGCTTATATAATTTTTAATTAAATTACAATTCTACCACAATTATTACATTATAGGCCTTGAAAAAATTTTCAACACAAATTATCCTTTATGGCTCTGAATACTATTTTAAAAGCAGCAACCTCAGATCTGAGAATAAGCTGCCTCCCAGTTTCTTTAGATCTTTGATCCCGTAGTTAAAATGAGTATCTTTGTTGAGAGAAAGATATGACGAGAGTACTTTTTCCCTGCAGAAGAAAACATCTCAAACTTAAAAAAAAAATCTTAATGCTAACATAAACCTCCAGTCTGATCATTACAGTAGAGTTCTGTAAGTTATCTGATACCGTTTTCCTCTGTTCAGATGTCATTACTTACTTTAGAAACAGAACGCTCCAAAAATGGAAAAGCAAGATTACTGCTGAGGATAAACGACAGGAAACGGGCTGACGCAGCCCACGGAGGTTAAAGACTGTAACAGGGTGGACCCCCCTCCCAGCTCTCTTGACATATTCTGAGCAGAAAGGTGGGAGGCAGGGACAGCTAACATTCTCATTATCTGGGATACAATACGCTGTTAGTACACGTTTCCAAACACCAGGGGAAATGGAGGAGTGTCTTGTTTTAAAATTATTACAAGAAGGGAATTTCTTGGTGGTCCAGTGGTTAGGACTTGCACTTCCACTGGCTGGGCCCTGGTTCAATCCCTGGTGAGGGAACTAAGATCCCACAAGCTGTACAGTACAGCCAAAGTATGTGTGTGTGTGTGTGTATATATATATATATATATATATATAAAATAAAATTAATACAGGAAATAGTAAACAGTCAATGAAGACTGTATGTTCTAAACATAAATGTTGATTATGCAATGCTCTTGTGGTCTGAGAATCTTTTTGAGCTATTTTATGAATTAAGGTCTGTAGATGAGATAGTACACTAAATTAGCTAATAGGAAACATACACACGGACTTGTAAAATCGGAAAACTTATCTTTGAAGGTTATCTCCAAAGCCTTCTAAAAGTGTTTTTCATTATTATCAATATGATGAACATATCCAACTAGTCTCAGATTTTGTAAAAATAAAGAATTTATTTTATAAAATCTCTTTAAGCAGCATCTTTTTTCTTTTTTTTAACCAACAACCAAGAAAAACAAAAAAGAAAACTAACAGGACTTAAAAGTTCTCAGAGTAATATTTAGATGGTGGTGGTGGTGGTTTAGTCACTAAGTCGTTTCTGACTCTTTGCAACCCCATGGACTGTAGCCCGCCAGGCTCCTCTGTCCATGGGATTCTCCAGGCCAGAATACTGGAATGGGTTGCCATCCCCTTCCCCAGGGGATCGTCCCAACCCAGGAATTGAACCCGAGACTCCTGCACTGCAGGCAGATTCTTTACCAGCTGAGCTACGAGGGAAGCCCCTATTTAGATAATAAGAACAAATATCAGATCCAAGCAATAATGCACTATTTAAACAGATAAAAGCTTTAAGGAGGAAATGGTAAAATGGATCTGAAATACTCATTCTGAAATAAACTCATCTCGGTCCTAGAGCACTGGGGGTACAGGATCTCTGGCAGGCCCGCCTCTGAGTGGCTCTGGGGTGTCCTGTGCACACTGCCCGCCCCTGAGCCTCCGGCCGGCACGGCCCACACCCGTTACCTTCCACAGTGAACCACGACGGCCACGAGGTCGTACATTCTGTCAGGATTGGTCGCATCGCCTGAAGTGTTAAACAGACGAAGTTCTAAAGGAAAAACCACCCGGTAAGAAAGTTTCGTGTATCGATGAAGTTGATCCATATACTTAAATCTTTTCAGATGCAGAGCTAGAATCATGGGCAGCTTTTTCACTTTCATCCTGTCAGAATAAACATGAAGACAGAATCTCGTAACAGACATTCACCATGTACTTAAAAGAACTATCAAACTGCAGGATCCAATTAACCGTTGACAGTTTTATTAGCCCAGCACTGCCCACTTCCGCGTTTTTTCTACCTGTGCCTTTTTTAAGCTTTTTATTTTGTGTTGGGATAGAACTGATTAATAATGCTGTGATGGTCTGAGGTGAACAGCGATCTCCTGTGACTCTTATATCAGCAGAGCAATATTCTGACAGTCTTAAGACGGCCCCGTCCCTCATCATCTCCAAACCACATAATGCAACGTGGAACTCCGTGTGGCTCCCAGACAGAGGTCTAGCTGGTTATTTTAAGAACTCTGAACTCCTGAAATAGAGGTCCCTTATGACAAGGCAGACTACAGGCGATTCCTGCGTCTGGTAGAGGAAAAACCGGTTCCTAAACGCTGCTGAGCAGAGATTGAAATATATTTGTTCTACTCATCTACATAAGTCAGGAACAGACTGGGAACAGGAGAGAGAGAGAGAGAAGTGAAATGAACCCCAGCCACTCAGGCTGTTTCACAGACAGGATACAGCTCCTTACTGCGTGGATCCCAGAAAGGCAATAAAATAACCTGGAAACACAGGAATGAGGTTTCTACCTGTGAAGTCCAGGCCTCCTCATCCTCAACAATCCTGAAGACCCCCTCCATGCCATCTCCACTCCCCTATGTCACCGCATGGCAGCCTCTTCTTAAAAAAATTCTCCGCCAACGCTTTCCCGTCCAACAGAAACAGCTGTTCTCCTCCGTCCTCCATCAGCACTTTACAGACTCACTCTGTTTTGGTACAGTTTGCTACACTACAAAATACAGAGATGGTCGTGGTCTCTCTCTCTGTCTAGGGTCTGGACTCCGGGCAGACAGACACCATCTCTTTCATCGCATTTCTCCACCCCCAGTAACATGCCTGGCACAAGCAGGTACCTGACAAACAGTGCGGAACTGAATTCTGTACGTGTTCAGGGAAGCAAAACACTTTTCATATTTAAAAAAAAATTTACTAAGCCACTGCCTCTAATAAAGTGAAAAAAAAATTATAGCCTTATTCGAAACCTGCATTCTGCATTCTACAGATCTTAAGTGTGGAGGAGCAGCTGATTATCCCAGAAATATTTATTAACCTGGCCAGTGGAAAACATCAGTGAAAATAAATGTAAAAACCTAATCTTTCCTGGAAAACCAGCCAGCCACAGGAACCAACAGTCTTTATGCCCTTTTCCTCAATAATTCCATTTCTAGAAATTAAATATATAACCTCAAATACAATATCCCTGAGCCCTCACTGAGACTGAGAAATAGGGATATTCATAATCTCAAAATACCTCCACACAAAATGCATACGAGTAACAAACTAGGGAGAAAGCACAGCTTAACACTGGGCGACAGCACCTCAGTCAAGTGACCAGAGAGAACGGTAGGAGTCACGGGACCTACAGAGTAGGCCCCAGACCGTCCTGGGAAAGACTGGCTGTGGGGCTGACCCTCAGCTGGCATCTGGGAACCTGATCTGGGGGTGCTCCCGCTGTTCCCTAGCTGGTAAGCGGTTCTCGATGTGCCTGAACTTATGGTACAGATCATATGGTTTATGCTGAGCTCTTGCTTCCCTTCCAGGAACCTGGAGTTTTGGTACAGGCCTGATGGCTTGGCGGGGGAAGAATCCGCCTGCGATGCATTAGACATAAGAGACTCAGGCTTGATCCCTGGGTCAGGAAGATCCCCTGGAGGAGGAGATGGCAACCCACTCCAGGATTCTTGCCTGGAGAACCCCATAGACAGAGGAGCCTGGCGGACTGTGGTCCGTTGGGCCGCAAAGAATCGGACACTGAGTGAGTGAGCGTGTATGCACACACACAGGCAGGGAATGCCTAGGTGACCTGCCCCCAGTAAATCTCGGGCACCACGCTGAGTCTGTGATGAGCTTCTCTGGGAGACAATGCTGCCACATTCGATGCTGGAGAAACAAGTGTGTCCAAGTGACTCCACGGGGACAGGACACCTGGCTTCCCCTTTGCTGATCGGACCTGTCACTGTTCCCTGTGACAAACCTTGGCTGTGAGCAGGACTATAGACGCTGAATCCTGTGAGTCCTTCTAGGGAAGCATCAAATCCAGGAGTGGTCGTGGGGCCCCGACACATGACACGCATCAAAATCGTGTATTTAAAAAGAACACAGCCTCACCTCTGTGTGATTCCTGCCCAGAATACATAATCTGAACCTCATCACATGAAAACATTAGATGGACCCAAAGAAGGACATTCTGTAAAGTAACTAACCTGTAATTTTTAAGTGTCAAGAGAGTGAAAGTCAAGCAAAGACTAATAAGGAACTGCTCCCGATGTAGAAAGACGACAGAGACACGAATGCTAAATGCAACGTGTGCTTCTGGACTGGACCCTTTTTTTCTATAAAGGACATTACTGGGACATCTGGTGATGCTAAAGGAAGGTCTATGACAACAGTAACATGTCAGTGCTGCTGTCCTGACGTGGCCGGACATGGTACAGGGGAAACGTCTCCGCTGGCAGGACACTGCTACCAAAGCCTCAGAATTGTGGGACATCACAGCAGGGACCCACTCTCAAATGGTTAAGGGTGAAAAAGCATTCTTGGTATATTGCTCACAAGACTTTTGAGGCTGCTTCAAAATAAAAAGTAAAATAATCAGGGTGATGAGGAGTCCCTTTTCTGATACCAGAATACGGTCTTCATGGTAACACACTGAGAAAAGGCATGAATCCTAGGAGGAACAGTGGAGATTGGAGTGGGCGTGAGGAAAGCACTTTCCCCCTCTTCTTTCCTCACCAAGAGAAAGCTTACACAACGAGGAGAGCTTCAAAGCAGAACCCTCTCACTGTGTTGGTTTATGGTGATTAAACACTCACCAAGTGTGGACAGTCAAGGCAGCACAGAGTTGAGCACTGTTTGCCTGGTAACCACCTAATGTGTTTGTCTAGTAATTACCTAATGAGTCTTAACGGTTGGTGATAAAACGAAGGATGATTACTCAATGTAAACTGCCAGAGA
The DNA here is from genome assembly GCF_000754665.1 of Bison bison bison. NCBI lineage: Eukaryota > Metazoa > Chordata > Mammalia > Artiodactyla > Bovidae > Bison > Bison bison. The sequence continues at coordinate 3,905,841 of NW_011494871.1, forward strand.
TCACTTTTGGTTAGAACATCCATGGCCAAAGAATCACTATGAATTTCAGAAAACACTAAATTACCGTTTGTGTGCTTCCTGTTTGCTGCGACATTCTTCACAGTAATATTTGTATTCACTGCATAGAGTTTCTGTGTTGCTAAAACCCCTGTTGTAAAATTCAAAATAAATTAGTTTTGCCTATACCAGAAAATGATGTATTCATTTAAAGATATTCTAAAAACCAAAGATAATCATTAACTGTCAAAATAAATAATTCCATGCTTACCTTAAGCAGTGAGTAATTGATGTGTTTTGTTCCACGTCAACAGAAAGGTCTAAAAAATCTTCATCTTTGCTGCTTATCTGTAAAAATAGGAGAATTAATTACCGTTGATTTCTTTAGATATCAGGAAATTACTGCTTCAAAATGATAGAATTAAATGTGGGTTATTATCAGTATTATTAAATACATAAAGAACCTTTTCCCCCAAGTTGAAAAGAAACTACTTGAGTCATGCAAGTTTACAAAAGGACGCTGAATCAACACCCTTCATTATATTTAGAGGAAAATACCAAAGTGCACCTACGGCTGCTCTCCTTACTGGCAAAGGCTGGTGTGATGTGAAATCCTATCACTTCCCCGAATCCTGGTATGGGGGGTGGTTTAGTCACTCAGTCGTGGCCCACTCTTTCAACCCCATGGACTGTAGCCCGCCAGGCTCCTGTGTCCATGGTGTAAAGCATAAAACAAACTATGCCATATACAGTAATTCTTAAAAGAACACAGGACAAGGCTGAATGAGAATGGCTGGTAAAGGACATGATCTCTGTATTGTTTAATTATTTAAGAAAAAAACTACCATTTAAGAAAAAATGTTAGTCCAACATGCCAAATGAGCCTTCACTTATGACCTTCTTTCATTTACCCTCTGAATTTAACCATGTTCTGTTTGAACTATGAATAAATCATCTGTCATGATCTAAAGTTACTACTGATTCAGTGAACTGGAGTAGGACACATCCCTCATGCTGGCTGCCTCCCTCGACAGGATGCAACAGGAGGGACGTCAGACTCGTGCCCGGGACCCCTCACCACCACACGACTCTACACGCACAGATGGTCTGTGATGACTTTCTCGATACGACACCAAAAGCATTTAAAGAATATCAAAAGCATTTCCATGAAGGAAAACAAACAAACAAACTGGACTTTATTAAAATTTAAAATTAAAACATTAAAAACTTCTGATTTGCCAAAGGCATGGTTCAGAGAAAGTAAAGATGAGCCACAGGCTGGGAGAAATCCTTGCAAATGACACAGCTGACAAAGGCCTGGTATCTAAAATGTACAAAGTACTCCTAAACCTCAACAACTAGAAAACAAACAACCTGATTTGAAAAATGGGCCAAAGACTAGTACTAATACCTCAGCAAAGAAGATATATAGATGGCAAACGGGTGCATGTAAAGATGTTCCACATTATATGCCATCAGAGAAATGCAAATTAAAACAAGACAACACTACACACCTATTAGAACAGCCAAAATCCAAAACACCGACATCAGCATGTGCTGACCAGGACGTGGAGCAGCAGGAACTCTCCCTCATTGCTGGTGGGAATGTGAATGTAGTTCCTTCCAAAACTAAACGTACTCTTCCTACCACACGATCTAGCAACTGCGCCCCTGACCACTAACTGAGGCACTGAAAACACATCCACACAAAATCCTGCACATGCCTGTTGAGAGCAGCTTTATCATAATTACCAAAAAGCAACCGAGATGTCCTTCAGTAGGTGAATGGATAAACTCTGGTACATCCAGACAATAAAATGTAATTCAGCAATAAAAAAAAATGAGCTATCAAGCTGTGAAAAGACAGGCGGGAACCTTAAATACCTACTGCTGAGTGCAAGAAGCCAATCTGAAAAGGCCACGTGCTCTACGATTCCAACCCCGTGGCATCTGGAAAGGGCAAACTATGGAGGCAGTAAAATGACCAGCGGCCGATAGGGGCTGGGGCGGGGGGAGGCACAAATACACGGGGCACAGAGGGCCGTCAGAGCAGCGAGACTACTCTGTACGACACTGCAGTCACAACACAGCCCTCCTGTTCAACATGAAGTCTCAGCACAGTTCACACCGCAGCGAGTGTTCCTCTGCAGGCTCATGGTTCAGTCAACAAGAGACAGCTGAGAGGCTCGTCGGTCACAGGCACCACAACTCTCAAGCTCACTCTCATACTCATCTTCAAAGAACTTTTAACACGATGGGTTAGATGTGTTCTATACGACATTTGATGATATACTTACAGTTTCACAAGTAAGACACCTGGTTTCATTAGTCAGTGTTCCCTGAAAGATCTCATGAACCCATGTTGGGTCTGGTGTGCTGTTATTTTCACTGTCGATGTTACCGTTAGGCAAACGACCATTTTGTTTCTCCTGCTTTCTCTCTTCTTGTAAAATATCAGCAATGGTATTTAGTAGATAATTTAGGAATTCGTGGGCATCTTGCTGCATGTAGTTGTCAAAGAGCTCTAAAAATAATGATACATAGAGAATTATTTCAGAATGAATAACTTCATTAAAAAAACTAAATTACAAAAAGTATATCTAGTATTCTATCAGAATTACATAAAATGTTTGGGACTGTTAGTAATGAACAAGAAACACGTACCTTTCACATATACAAATTATGACTCAAATGTGGGGAAAATAAAGTTATGATGAATAAAAGTCTTCTGCTGCTGCTGCTAAGTCACTTCAGTCGTGTCTGACTCTGTGCGACCCCATAGACAGCAGCCCACCAGGCTTCCCCATCCCTGGGATTCTCCAGGCATGAGTACTGGAGTGGGGTGCCATTGCCTTCTCCAATGCATGAAAGTGAAAAGTGAAAGCAAAGTCGCTCAGTCGTGTCCGACTCTGTGCAACCCCATGGACCGCTGCCTACCAGGCTCCTCCGTCCATGGGATTTTCCAGGCAAGAGTACTGGAGTGGGGTGCCATTGCCTTCTCCAAAAATCTTCTAAAAAATACTAATTGATCAAAAAAGAGAAAACCTATCCTCATACATAATGTATTGAGGTGGTAAGAATCAACTGCTTTTTATTAGTTCACTTAATCTATTGTGCCGTAAATACTACAAAAAGGCAAAATGGTTGTCTGCGGAGGCCTTACAAATAGCTGTGAAAAGAAGAGAAGTGAAAGGCAAAGAAGAAAAGGAAAGATATACCCATTTGAATGCAGAGTTCCAAAGAAGAGCAAGGAGAGATAAGAAAGCCTTCCTCAGTGATGAATGCAAAGAAATAGAGGAAAATAATAGAATGGGAAAGACTAGAAATCTCTTCAAGAAAATTAGAGAAACCAAGGGAACATTTCATGCAAAGATGGGCTCAATAAAGGACAGAAATGATATAGACCTAACAGAAGCAGAAGATATTAAGAAGAGGTGGCAAGAATACACAGAAGAACTATACAAAAAAGATCTTCACAACCCAGATAATCACGATGGTA
>NW_011494871.1:3909548-3919685 GCF_000754665.1 Bison bison bison
AAACTACTGCACAATTGCACTCATCTCACACACTAGTAAAGTAATGCTCAAAATTCTCCAAGCCAGGCTTCAGCAATATGTGAAATGTGAACTTCCAGATGTTCAAGCTGGATTTAGAAAAGGCAGAGGAACCAGAGGTTAAATTGCCAACATCTGCTGGATCATGGAAAAAGCAAGAGAGTTCCAGAAAAACATCTATTTCTGCTTTATTGACTATGCCAAAGCCTTTGACTGTGTGGATCACAATAAACTGTGGACAATTTTGAAAGACACGGGAATACCAGACCACCTGAGGAATCTATATGCAGGTCAGGAAGCAACAGTCAGAACTGGACATGGGACAACAGACTGGTTCCAAATCGGGAAAGGAGTACGTCAAGGCTGTATACTGTCACCCTGCTTATTTAACTTATATGCAGAGTACATCATGAGAAATGCTGGGCTGGATGAACTACAAGCTGGAATCAAGATTGCCGGGAGAAATATCAATAACCTCAGATATGCAGATGACACCACCCTTATGGCAGAAAATGAAGACGATCTAAAGAGCCTCTTGATGAAAGTGAAAGAGGAGAGTGAAAAAGTTGGCTTAAAACTCAACATTCAGAAAACTGAGATCACGGCATCCGGTCCCATCACTTCATGGCAAATAGATGGGGAAACAATGGAAACAGTGACAGACTTTATTTTTAGGGGCTTCAAAATTACTGCAGATGGTGACTGCAGCCATGAAATTAGAAGATGCTTACTCCTTGGAAGAAAAGATATGATCAACCTAGACAGCATATTAAAACGCAGAGACATTACTTTGCCAACAAAGGTCCATCTTGTCAAGGCTATGGTTTTTCCAGTACTCATGTATGGATTTGAGAGTCGGACTATAAAGAAAGCTGAGTGCTGAGGAATTGATGCTCTTGAACTATGTTGTTGGAGAAGACTCTTGAGAGTCCCTTGGACTGCAAGGAGATCAAACCAGTCCATCCTAAAGGAAATCAGTCCTGAATAGTCATTGGAAGAACTGATGCTGAAGCTGAAACTCCAATACTTTGGCCACTTGATGCGAAGAACTGACTCATTGGAAAAGACCCTGATGCTGGGAAAGAATGAGGGCAGGAGGAGAAAGGGGATGACAGAGGACGAAATGGTTGGATGGCATCACCGACTCAATGGACATGAGTTTGAGCAAGCTCTAGGAGTTGCTGATGGACAGGGAGGCCTGGCGTGCTGCAGTCCATGGGGTCACAGAGTCAGACACAACTGAGCAATAGGACTGAACTGATAAATACTACAACAGGGAAAGTTTTAAAGCGGAAAGTGGACCTTGTGGCAGTGCCAGGGCAAATGTATACGAATCACAGAGGAAGCCTTGAACATGATAAATCACTGGGCCACACAGCCCCGTGTACACGCTCTGCCAGAGTCAGGTGAGGCCTGGAACCTGCACTTCTCCAAGCTCCTCCAGGTGATTCTGCTGTGCAGTCAGGTTTAGGGAACAAAGGCATCATGGAAAATATATTTAATCCAGAGAATCTCTAAGGGCCCTTCCAAAGACCTGTAACTCCGTGGAACGTCCCCCGTAGCTACTCAAATGAGTCCTGTCATGGAAACACTAAGCACTTGACCTGTGCTCACATGATGTACCCTGAGCCTGGAGAGGAAGACCTTCCAGGGCAGGGCCTCATGCCATCTTCCTAACAACCCCGTGACACCGCTATTAGCAGTATTTAACAAGTGAGGAAATGGAAGAGAGTGGTAAAGACACTGCCAGGAATCGGCAGGACCAGGACTCAAGGCAGGCCGTTTGGCCCCACCCAGGGGACTCGGGCAGCCAGGCCACCTGGCCACACAGGCATCTGTACCCAGCCAACAAGATGCACTCAGACCACCACCCCACCAGGAAGTTTCACCTCCAGAGCTTATATAAGTTCAGGAAGTTTACAGTTTACATTTTCAAAATGATAGAATAGAAACCGATTAGAAAATCGAGGGAAAGCCTCCCTAAGACACAAGGAATTTAAAAATTACATTTTAGAAGGGCTGCAGATATGACCACATAAGACTAAGTTCTACACATTAGAAATCATTTAAAAATTTTAAGATGGTGAAACCTGAAAGGTATGAACATCTTCAACACAGAAAGAATTTATACAAAAGACAAAGTCAGCAAAAGACTTGAAATCAACAACTTATAGAAACAAAATTTTAAAGGTTAAATAAAATACATGAAAAAACATTCAACCCCATGGTAAACCAAAGAGGTCATTTCGCATTTCTTGAATAAATGAATGAACAGACCACAGGCCCTGAAACAGTGAAGGTGACGTAAGAAGAATAGACTTGACCCCCAACAGCAATGTGAATGCTGCACATTGCTACAAGCCAGCTGTTCTGACTTCAAGCCACCTTAGGAGAGGTGGCCCTCTGCACAGGTGAAAACCCATGTAAAACCATAGTCGGCCCCTTGTATGTGAGGACCCTCCGTACCCGGTCACGCACCTGTGGATTTGAGCTGCCACAGACGATGCAGGGCTCTAGTATTGACTACTGAAAAAATCCTCGTACAAGTGGACCCGTGTAATATAAACCCATGCTGTCCAAACGTCAACTGTACATGAGCTTTCTACCAGGACAAAATTTTTTAAGTGTCCCACCAACACAGACAAAAAAAACAACAACTCTCCAAGAAGACCTGAATCACTCTCATTCTAACAGAGTTGTACTTGGCTTTCTCACCACAGCAGATACTCGACACATCTGGAATTTAAGACAGTAAGTAGGTTTAGCTTTGAATCAGGGAAATATTTTAAAAAGTGCTTTTGTGAGCAATTAATCTATTTGTATATGGAGAAAATGAACAAAACTTTTAACATGGTTATTAGATTAATAAAGAGTAACCTATAATTATATTATTCCAGCATCTTCATATGTTTTAGGAAATTCAGTATGACCCATGCTTTTCTTGATTCATGTGACAATGAACAGTTCAACTGAGTTAAGGGCAGGACTCCCCATTAATAACCAACCTTAGAAACTTCTCAAATTATATGTCTATGGGCATCATTATATTCGAGAGATAACAAATGAAACTAAAAATAACACCCAATTTTCTTTCTACAGTGACTGAAATGCCTAATTCCAAGCAAATAAGCAAAAAGAATTCCACACGTTTCTCAAGTCCATCCGAGCTTCCCGAGGCGGTTCACCACCCTGGACAGACGCTGGGCTCAGACGTCAGGGAGGACACGGGCCTGACAGGTCACCGTAATATCCCTGAGTGCCAGTGACATTAAGGCAACTGAGGAAGTAGTGACTAATGATGAGCTTGCTAGGGAAATCAAATGAAAACTATTTGAAGAGAGAAAAGGGAAGTGGGGGTGTAGCCAGTAACTATTTTTAAAAGGGTGGGGTGGGGTAGGGGGTGGAGTTAAAACCATATTATCTAAGCCAGAAAGTTTCATTTATTGTGTTGGCGCTTTCCTTTGCCTGGGGTATGTCTTTTAGCATCAGTTTTTGTTTTGTTTTTTTTTCATGGCTAAAGTGGGGGAAATATAATGGCCTTTCATCAGGTTATTGTAAGGATCAAATGAGTTAATATGCATAAAAAGCATTACCAAAAAAAAACAAATGAACAGTAATTGGAAAAAAAAATCAACAAAAAAACTGCAGAAGACCCCACAACTTTTCTTTTTTCAATATTTGGGTGCACCAGGTCTTAGCTGTAGCATGCAGGATCTAGTTCCCTGATCAGGGATCAAACCCAGCCACCCCCAACCCACCCACCCCGGCCCGCACTGGGAGCCTGGAGTCTTAGCCACTGGACCACCGGGGAAGTGGCCCCCAACAACTTTCCTTGATCAAAGAGCCAAGTAGGCAAAAAAAGAGAAATGACGATTTCTCATATCCGGGCATACAGAATTTAATCTCTGTACAGCACACTTCAGACGGCAGCCACACCTCACAGGAACCCAAGTGACTGTGTCCTCACTGAGCCGGCTGGCGCTGCCTTCCAGGCAGGAACACCGCCTTTGGCTTCTCAGAAGCCGCTGCACCATCAGGCGTGAGGACGCCCAGCCAACGCTTGCTGCACCCGACCGTCCTATTACCTCAGCAGCAGGTTGAGAAGCAGAAGAGTTATTTACCATTTTCTTTCCGCAATCTTGTTATGAACTTCTTAGGAGGTATGACTCCAACCTTCTTCTTCTGGGTGGCGATGCTGTGGAAGAGGTCTGCTAAGCACGTGAGAAGGCTCTCCTTCTTCCGGGGCTGACTCTTATACGCGAGAACTTTTTCCCGAAATGGACGACAGAAGTAAAGTGCCTGAAGAACTGAATTGCAGTAGCAGGTATTCCCAAACTAGGATAGAAAAAGAAGAAAAAAAATTTTTTTTTGGTTAAAATTGGGGGTAAAACAATTTCCAGAGAAAGAATTTCCAAGCCTAGAGTTGTTGAGAGAAGAGCAAGAGCAAGATAGCGAATATTTATGATCCTCATAAATCAAAAGGTACCCGAGGGTAGAACTGTGGTGTTGGAGAAGATGCCTGAGAGTGCCTGGACTGCAAGGAGATCCACCCAGTCCATCCTAAAGGAGATCAGTCCTGAATATGCATTGGAAGAACTGATGCTGAGGCTGAAGCTCCAATACTTTGGCCACCTGATGCGAAGACTCATTTGAAAAGACCCTGATGCTGGGAAAGATTGAAGGCAGCCGGAGAAGGGGACGACAGAGGATGAGATGGCTGGATGGCATCACCGGCTCAATGGACGTGAGTTTGAGTGAACTCTGGGAGTTGGCGATGGACAGGGAGGCCTGGCATGCTGCAGTCCATGGGGTCACAAAGAGTTGGACACGACTGAGCGACTGAACTGAACTGAGGGTAAAAATAATTGTCCTGACTGCAAATTAGAGATTTTAACATTAAATGGATGCTCTTGACATCAGTTTCAGGTTAAAATGGAAGAAAGATACATGCGATAAATTTGGCCTTTATGACCACTGAGTTAAAGAACTACAGTTTAAATAGTGAAATTAGATAAGGTTTAGGATTCTGGAGTGGAGAAGGAAATGGCAACCTACTCCAGTGTTCTTGCCTGGAGAATCCCAGGGATAGGGGAGCCTGGTGGCCTTCCGTCTCTGGGGTCGCACAGAGTCGGACACGACTGAAGCGACTTAGCAGCAGCAGCAGCAGGATTCTGGAGAATTTTTTTCTTTTCCAATTCTCACTGTTTTGATAGTATCGGTTGTATAAGAACTATTTTCTATACTGTACATTTAAAAATATAACTCTCAAAAATTCTTTTATAAAAACATAATAGTGAAGTTTACTATCAAGTTCTTCAGGGCCATCCAAAAAATAAAAACAGAAAATAAGAAAAAAACAGGATACTCTGAAGTATTAGATGAAAGAATCAACAGTGTGACAGCCTAACCACTGACATGCTGAAATGCCAGGTCACTGGCATTTTGTGCTCAATCCATCAGGAGGACGTGGACTCGCTCTGGAGTTGAATCCTGAATGTCTGCGCCACCTCTCACTGGCCGTGTGGCCTGGAGCAGGCGACCATGACTCACTCAGCTTCAGTTTCCTTCTTTTTTTTTTTTTCCTTGCCCCAAGGCACGTGGGATCTTAGTTCCCCGACTAGGGATCAAACCTGCACCCTTGCATTGGAGACACAAAGTCTTAACCACTAGACGCCAGGGAGGCACGAGTTTCCTTCTATTTAATGACAAGGGAGGAAACAGTCTTACTTTACAAACAGAAGAACACAGAGCTTGACAAATATTTTCTGCCTTCCTTCTTCCTTCCCGTGAATAGACAATGACGTGAAAAGCAGGCTAATAAAACACCTGGAAGTCACTCAGGGAGGATCCAAGGAGTACACAAGGACCGAGGACAGTTCTCAGAGCACTGTCCCAGGGTAAGGTCCTGCACGCGAAACTCTAACAGGCTACCTGCAGAGGAGTGCTGAAGAATGCAACCTTCAACTATGTCCACAAACACATGCACACGTCCGCTGATATTTTAAAATTAGGAAGGCTAAATCAAAAGCTAATATAAATGATTATTTATAGAGAGAAGGAAAAGAGGAGAGAGCAATGAAAGTGAGACTGCTGTGCATGTACATGGTTATAAGAAGTTTCTTTTGCACCCATATTTTTAAGAAAAGATTTATTTGGCTGCCCTGGGTCTCAACTGAGGAACACAGGATCTTTAGTTACAGCATGCAGACTTTTAGGTGCAGCATGTGAGATCTAATTCCCCAACCAGGGATCGAACCTGGGCCCTCTGCATTGGGAGCTCAGAATCTTAGCCGCTGGACCACCAGGAAAGTCCCTGTATCCATATTTTTAAAAAATTAAATTAAAACAGGAAGAAAAAATAAATTCCTAAAATCAAAAATAAACAGAAATAAACCTAAATGTCTATCAAATTGATGGCAGAATTACTTAAAGAATGACTTCAAATGACTTTAAAGCACAGGATGGGTTTTTACTATCAACGCCTTCCTAGGGAAGTTACCAAGCCACTCTATTTATCGGTTTCCTCATCTGTAAATGACGTTTATAACAGCACCAACCTCTACAATCTTGTGAAGAAGTAACTCAATGATCTGCATGAAGAACTTAGTGTGGTTTGGCATACCTCATCACTACATGGTTATTTTTGAAACAACCTTTTTGAGTCATCTGTCCCTTTTGGAAAATTAGCTTAGCTGAAACAGATTAAATCCTATAATCCCCAGGTCTACACTTAAATCATGATAGATGGCAGCAGCACAAATAAACCAGAGGGGTGGTACCATCAGCCTGCAGCACTGTGCAACTTGAAGTGATACAGAGCCATCACACGTGTGGACAGAGTACGGGTACCAGCATTGTCCATTTATTAAGAATCAGCAAAGCTTAATCTATCTTTCATTTTTAGGTAAAAATGAACATTAGCAGTGCTCATACTTTTGCCCCCACCCGCCAATGAATCATCTTACATATTCCATTTGGAAACTACTGGTTTTAACCACTATTATGTCAACATAACGTCAACAGAATGTTTTAAATGGCTAACTGCTCCACTGTCACCCACGCTGGTTGGTGACGATGCCTGTCCCATGAACATCCCCTTCTAAGGGAAGACCCTCTTCTCCCCACAATTTCTGTTCAGGCACGTCCCCAACCACCTGCTCCCTGCAGCCAAGGGTACCTAATCCAGATTCTCAGGGACATTGTTCCTCCCCCTCACCTGACCCCCATCCTGACCCCCTTTCTGACCTGCCCCCCCCACATACTCCCCCCTACTCACCTGCTCCTCCCCCCTTCACCTGCTGCCCAGCCCCAGGCCTCCTCACAGGAACTGACTTCTCTATGCAAATTCTGTAAGGGGGTCAGTCACAAGCCCTTCTGCAGATGCTGCCACAGGGTCAGGCACTTGATCCAGTCTGGCCCGAGTTCTTTGGTCAGGTTTGATATGAACAGTCTGCGATCTCTGATAACATAGGCTTTGAGCAGCCTAAGGACACCAGGTGGGAAGAAACTAATGGAGAATGAAATCAACACAAAAGAAAACAGAACCAAGAGACATCAGCCTGCTCAACCCTGTAACCTGCAAATGGTAAGTTTCATTTTTATTTCTCTTTCCTCCATGGTGACACTTGTTCCCTGCATTCAGAGTTCCAACTAATGACTACTATCAGTTCAGGTTAGAGAAAGCCTTTTATAAGATGGTTCAGCCTCACAAAAAGATTCATTAATCCCAACCGACTTGTGTTTGGGGGCTTATGTATTAGAAAGTTAAAATGATTCTCGAAAGGCTGCTAAAAACGGAGCAACTGCACAAAACGTAGGAAAAAGACACTAGCAGTCTAAATGACTCTTCACTCAACTTCACTAGACTAAGTATTTATTGGCTACAAGATATAAAGGGGAAAAGGCAAGTTGGCTGATCAGATTAAAACCATTTGTTTTCAAAGAATTCAGCTAACTGCACAAACAGCCGACATGTAAAAGAGGGATTTTACAGCAAGAGAAAGCACCCAAAGGCTCCTCCGCCTCTCGAGATGGTTTCTGCACTCCCCTGTAGCCCACCAGGCACACCCATATTTCTCCTGACATCCTGCAACATCAGAAATACTAACGTACCCACAAGGGTTAACTCAATAGGAAACCCCCACTATATGTATTATGCAAATCACAGGGATAGACATCAGAGTTATCAGGAAGAGTCAACTGACATGAAAGCTATCATTTGCGAAAATGTTCCTCCAAGATAAAAATATCTACAACTGAAAGTAATGGAAACTAGATTGTTATTAACAAAGTGAAGAGTAACCACTCTGAATTTTCTGGTAGGTTAATTAAACTATGGGGTTTTTTTCCTTCTCTTCATTAAAAAAAAAAAAAGTCTACTTTTCTAATTGCCCAAATGCACAGACAGTTTCCCAAAAGCAAATGCCTTTGAGTGATTCTAGTACTTTACTAGTCGCAAAAAGGGATTCAATCAGGCAGACCTAACAGGAACTCTTTTCAGTATTCGCTTTCAGTATTCGCTTTTTGTAAGATTGATTAAAATGAACCTGGAAATGCACACTTTGCTAGAACAGACTGATTAGAAGAAAACAGACACGTGCCTCATTTTAACAGAATCCAATTATTAGGAAAGATTAACCACCAAGTTCCTAAAGCAGCTGCATTCCGTGTTGTTTATAAACACTAACGACTTGGCAAACAGGCATAGGGACAGGAGGAAAATGTTCAAATGTTCACCTCTGAATTAACTAAGCCATCTCCCCAGCTTCTCAGAGCTCCAACCTTAGTTTTTAAGGGACTCTATAAATAGTGTGATAACTCCAAATAAAAAAGGAGAAGAAAACTAGAGAGAAGGGTGATGACAGTGTAAGAGTTGGAAACAGAGCTCATGGAAAACGGTTCAAGGCACACAACACAGCTGTAAAGTGGCCCAAGACCACAGATCACAGGAGCGTGTGTCACTGTCCCAGGTCAGCTGAGCCTGCTCTCACCACCACTGATCTCTGAGCAGAGTTCGGAGGTGCTCATCAACCCTTCACAGCCGGAGCCCTGGTTACCTCAGGATCTCAGGCATCTCAATTCTTCATCACTGTAACAAGGCACAGAGATCGGAAATTCCGGCTTTCCTTGGCTTTACTGGAACCTCATTTATTCAGCTTCAGGGAGAAACACAAACTCCACCTTCTGAATTTAGACTGGTGCATACGAAGTAATAAAAATGATACCTTCTTAGAAACTTTTGGTAACACAATCAACAATGGTTTTTGGTATCATATTGAGTTAAAAACATTAGCAGAAAAAAAAAAAAAAATACCACAGAGCTTTGTGCTTAGTCGTGTCCAACTCTTTGAGACCCCATGGACTGCAGCCCACCAGGTCCCTCTGTCTTTGGGGATTTTCCAGGCAAGAATACTGGAGTGGGTTGCATGCCCTCCTCCAGGGGATCTTCCTAACTCCGAGATAGAACCCAGGTTTCCCGCACTGCAGGCGGATTCTTTACCAACGGAGCTACTAGAGAAGCCCCACAGAGCTTTAGGACTCATATCGTATCAAGTATGTTGTTTTACTTGTTTGGAGGTTATTTGCAAAAAAGTTACTTAGGCACAAAAGGGAGAAGGCTGGAATGCTTACACAGGACAAGCTAAAGGTAAGATAGCCTTCAATATAGAAAACACTACTGTTCTAAAGAAGAGAGGTTCTCCCGGGACACTAACAATGGGCACAGCTTTACGACAGTTCAAGACACAAATGAGCTTTGGGGTCTGAACCAGGTAAGAGTGGTTCCCACAGAAAAGGAGCAGTGAGACTGAAGAAAATAGGGTCTGCTCCCCCAGAACTGAAATGAGGCTTCTGATTGCTAGGCAACTCTATATGTAAGTGCAAGCATTTCAGATACTATACAGAAGTCGAGGCTAGACTTCTCAATAACCAAGGGAAATTAAATATTCATTTAACTCTCTTCCCCACGAAACCCCAAATAAAATGACAGTAAAAGAATAGATTATTATTATTTGTAGACTTTTGGATCGCAGCCATTCTGACTGGTGTGAAATGGTACCTCATAGTGGTTTTGATTTGCATTTCTCTGATAATGAGTGATGTTGAGCATCTTTTCATGTG
>NW_011494871.1:3919785-3920291 GCF_000754665.1 Bison bison bison
CCTTTTCATGTGTTTGTTAGCCCTCTGTATGTCTTCTTTGGAGAAATGTCTATTTAGTTCTTTGGCCCATTTTTTGATTGGGTCATTTATTTTCCTGGAGTTGAGCTGTAGGAGTTGCTTGTATATTTTTGAGATTAGTTGTTTGTCAGTTGCTTCATTTGCTATTATTTTCTCCCATTCTGAAGGCTGTCTTTTCACCTTGCTAATAGTTTCCTTTGATGTGCAGAAGCTTTTAAGGTTAATCAGGTCCCATTTGTTTATTTTTGCTTTTATTTCCAATATTCTGGGAGGTGGGTCATAGAGGATCCTGCTGTGATGTATGTCAGAGAGTGTTTTGCCTATGTTCTCCTCTAGGAGTTTTATAGTTTCTGGTCTTACGTTGAGATCTTTAATCCATTTTTAGTTCATTTTTGTGTATGGTGTTAGAAAGTGTTCTAGTTTCATTCTTTTACAAGTGGTTGACCAGATTTCCCAGCACCACTTGTTAAAGAGATTGTCTTTAATCC
>NW_011494871.1:3920615-3921757 GCF_000754665.1 Bison bison bison
TGCCTTATGATCCAGCAATCCCACTGTTGGGCATACACACTGAGGAAACCAGAAGGGAAAGAGACACGTGTACCCCAATGTTCATCACAGCACTGTTTATAATAGCCAGGACATGGAAGCAACCTAGATGTCCATCAGCAGATGAATGGATAAGAAAGCTATGGTACATATACACAATGGAGTATTACTCAGCCATTAAAAAGAATACATTTGAATCAGTTCTAATGAGGTGGATGAAACTGGAGCCTATTATACAGAGTGAAGTAAGCCAGAAGGAAAAATACCAATACAGTATACTAACGCATATATATGGAATTTAGAAAGATGGTAACAATAACCCTGTGTACGAGACAGCAAAAGAGACACTGATGTATAGAACAGTCTTATGGACTCTGTGGGAGAGGGAGAGGGTGGGAAGATTTGGGAGAATGGCATTGAAACATGTAAAATATCATGTATGAAACGAGTCGCCAGTCCAGGTTCGATGCACGATACTGGATGCTTGGGGCTAGTGCACTGGGACGACCTAGAGGGATGGTATGGGGAGGGAGGAGGGAGGAGGGTTCAGGATGGGGAACACATGTATACCTGTGGTGGAATCATTTTGATATTTGGCAAAACTAATACAATTACGTAAAGTTTAAAAATAAAATAAAATTAAAAAAAAAAAAGAATAGATTAGGTAAAAACTCAAAAGGCTAAAGAAGATGACAACGGACCAGAGACAGAGCAAACTTAGAGAAAATTTCACTCTTTTAGATGAACAAAATTTGAGGAAACCTTCCAATAGTAAAGATACTAAAAAAGAGGTGGGGGCGGGGGAGTGGAAATAAACTCAAAGGTCTCAGAAACAATCCAGTGAGTGCAAGAAAACCTCGGCAACAACAAAATCTTTGAATAATATCGTAAGAAAAGGAGCAGAAGATATTGTCTCCATGAAACAAGATTAAAAAAAAAAAAAACAAACAAGGTAACACTCTAAAAAATGAAACATGCAAAGAGTGGATAAAACAGTTGAAGATACAGTCTAAAATGGAGACTAAGGGAAATGATCAAAAATGGGATAAAAAATAAAAATAAGGAATCAGTCTGTTTCAATATGCAATTAACCATAAAAAAAAAAAAAAAAAAAAAAAAAAAAA
>NW_011494871.1:3921857-3939004 GCF_000754665.1 Bison bison bison
GACAAAACAGAGACATTACAGTAACAGGAAGAAAACTATCCCAATAATAGTATCGGAAATGACTTAGACCTGAGGGACACACATCATTAGTCTGAATGGGTCAGTAAACAGCACAACAGGGTTCCCATCAAGAGACAGGATGAGATTTCAGAACATTGGGACAGAGAACACCCTTCAGGACTCCCAGACACCCTCTAAAGGGGAAAAGAAGGCACGTTCGTAACAGAGAAAGAGCCAGAATGGCTCTCTTACTGAGAGGCTCTCTCACTTGCTGAGAGGCAAGTGCCCTCTCAGCATCAAGAGAAGCCAGAAAGCACCAGAGCAAGCCCCAAAGACTCTGAAGGATGGGTATACCCTAGGATGGACGTCCAACTGACACTTAGAGACAGATAACCAAACCTGTCTTTGGTACACACGACCTCAGAGTTTATACCTGTGCACACCTCCTTAACAAGTGACTGCGGGCTGTGTTCTGCAAAGCAAGGGAGGAAACCACTGGGAAGGGGTCGGGATGGAGGGAAGGAGTCAAGCGCAGGGGCCGTGCAGGGCAACAGAAGAGAAGCTGCCAGGCACCAGGAGAGCACAGAGGGGGCCTGCTGGGCACAGCTCCGTGGAAACTGACACAAGGTCTTCTTGGCTTTCTTTGGTTCTCTTGAAGACTTTGGTTAAGAATAAGTGACAATTAAGGCCAAGATTAATTTCATACTGGGAGAACCAGGGAAAGTGAAGTTGGGCAGGGATGATGGGAAAAGACAGCAAAGTTCCTGCTTCTATTTCTGCCAAAACAGCAAGTCAGTATACATATACGTGTGTGTGTGTGTGTGTGTATATATATATATATGTATATATATATATATATATATTAATAGAAGTATAAGTATCTTATTTACTCTATAAGGACACATTCCAGAAAAAAGAGCCAGAGGATTGATGAGTGGTCTTCTCCAGGGAGGGGAATACAGAAGAGGGTGGGCACTGCTGATTCTCTGTCCAGCACAGACAAAGAAGAGTCCCCTGGCAAGGTGACACCACACACCACTTTATCTGCCCTCCTCAAATGGCACAAGAAATCCATGTGTACATAACGACATGCTAGAACCAAGTTTAATAAAACTTACTTTCGTACCTGTATTATCACATATATATATATATATATATATTTAAAATGCCACAGATCCACCTAACAGAATAGTACAATAGCATAAACTACCATGCCAAGCGTGTAAAGATCTGTGTTCTCTGATGATTCAGGAAAGAGTTCAAAATTCTAAAGAAAGTTCTTTAGACTCTACAGACACACAGAGACATTTACAAAACTATATTTATTTCTATCTGTACATGTAGACCACTTATATTTAGACATGTATATAATTCTCAAAGAATCAGATCATTTGGTCTAGGCCATATGAGATTTTGGTTATGAGAAAATTCTGACACAAAATAGAAAAAAAAAAAAAAAATCAGGCTGATAAATTAGAAACTGTTTCAAGACTCTTAAGGCTTCAGGCAGTGCCTCTCTCTCTCCCATTAGAGAGAATTCTGAAATTCCAAGTCGGGTTTCTTGCATTAAATCTGCTGATGCGAATGAACAATTTTCCTTTAATAAATTATGAACTGCATTCATCGTCCTTAAGACTACTTCCAAGCACAATTCTATAGGCTACTTACGTATTAACTTACATTGATACTTACATTGACTAATCCGAAATAGTGCTCGTTGACTGGAAACTGTTCTGGACCAATCTCTTTCTCTAATGCCGAGGCATTGGCGCCCTATGGGACGAAAAGGAGAAATCTCAGTATTCAGGGTATTTTCCCAATACTATCACAGATGCATACACATTACAGAGAGATCCTTAAAATGATTTTGTTTCCTGTAACTACCTAACATTATGGAAAGAAAATAAAGGGTGACAATGAAGAAGAAAGCCTTTTAATAATATGACTTAAAAAAAAAAAAAAAAAACAGTTTACAGGAACAGTTGGATCAAGGAATTCTACTAAATCCTGCTCCTTTTCCTACATGATTCTTATGTGATGGATGAGAGCCCCTGCTGTATCTGTGGTCTCATAGGTGCGTGATTTCAGAGACATCATGAAGTTAAACAGGCATACCTTCAGCAACCTAACACCTCTTCAGCAGTGTACGCATGAAAATTTCTCATGCAGAACAAAGGGGGACAAGAATGTTTGCTGAGGGCTTCCCTGGTGGTTCAGTGGTAAGGAATCCACCTGCCAACGCAGGAGACATGGGTTCAATCCCTGGTCCAGGAAAATCCCACGTGCCTTGGAGCAGCTAAGCCCGTGGGCCACAACTCCTGAGCCCGGGTGCTGCCACTACAGAAGCCCGTGCGCCTAGAGCGTGTGCGCCACCGCAAGAGAAGCCACTGCAGCGAGAAACTAGAGGACAGCCCCTGAGGAAAAGCCTGCGCAGCAACAAAGACCGACACAACACTGCCAAAAATAGATGAATAATATGAAAAAAAACATTAAAAAAAGAACGCTTCCTGAAATCTCACTGATGACAGCACAGCTGACCGCAATCTATGAACAGATGGCCCATAAAATGACAGCATACCACGTAGCTGTCAGAATAAATGAAGCAGAGTTCATTCAAACACACAGGTATTTCTCAAATACATAATACTAGGTACACAAAGAAAAAAGATCAACACAACCACCACCACATATATACACAATAGCGCACGGCAAGGGGGCTGGAGAATGTACACGACACGCACCTGAGTGGGGCCGGAGGAGGCCAGGACGCGGAAGTGAAGGGGGTTAAAGACAAGAGCGGAGACTGAGACGACACCCAACAAAAGAAGGGCCTTGCTCAGAGAGTAACCGCGTGCCACGGTCTCAGGAATACGGTCGACACGTCTGTGCATCTGGGGCACCAAAGGAAAAGGGATTGGGGGGACGGGGGTGACAAAGGCCCTGAGCACCGGTGCGTGCCAGCAAATGCACTCCAGACGCAGTCTGAAAGGGAAGTCAGAGCGATTCTGGAGACAGAGTAGCTGTTAACTTCAAAATTCCCCAGAAAACACAGGACCAGATGAATACAACTGACACTACCCACAAAACAGCCGAACGCTGCCTTGTGTACGAAGCCGCGGACAGGACGACACGCACACGGCGCCTCCCCGGGGACAGCCGCACTCAACAGCACCCGGTGCCCAGCGTGCCCCTGCTGCCTCCTGAGCCTGGAAGCCCGGCCCTTTGTCAGGTGGCGCCTCCTTGGCTTCCTGACATGCCAGGCCTGAAAATAAGGCCTGACGGAAGGAACCAGGCAGGCTGGTGGTCAAGCTCGACCAAAGCAAGACATTTGCCTGAATACATTTCAGCCGCCCAGCACCTGTATTTATACATGATGTTTACTTGTTTAAGACATACTATTTAGCTTTATATAAGACTTTGATATAAGCCCTAGCTCACAGATACTATTTAAATTTGGCATTCCATGCACTTTTTAATAATAACACGAAATTCAGTTATGACAGCAACTTCAAGATCCACTGAACCAGAGCCCTTTGTGGGGAGCCTACCAGCCCACTGTCCACACCACCAGCTCAAGTGTCTTGTCATGGAATTTCCTCGCATGTGCTGAAAACTATCACTAAGAATTCAAACTGATACTGGTGTCATTCAAACAAGTATAACCTCTTTCCATACACTCATACACAAAAGCTAGAAAAGGTGCTATTGTCAAAGGACATCTACTTGGAACAGTAAAAGCCAGCAGGCACACCCAAGGAAAGCATTTCTCGCCCTTAGGGTGAATCAAGAACCCAGCATGCCAGGCTTCCCTGTCCTTCCCTGTCTCCCAGAGCTTGCTCAAATTCATGTCCATTGCATCAGTGATGCCTTCCAACCATCTCACCCTCTGTCCCCCGCTTCTCCTCCTGCCCTCAATCTTTCCCAGCATCAAGGTCTTTTGCGATGAGTCAGCTCTTTGCATCAGGTGGCCAAATTGTTGGAGCTTCAGCTTCAGCATCAGTCCTTCCAATGAATATCCAGGGTAGACTTCTTCAGCAATTTTCCAAATCCCAGCTCTAAGCTCATCTGTTGGGTGTTCAAGGAATCCCTTACACCAACTTAGGTTTTCACAGCTAAAGGTCAGAAAATTTCTAAAGTCTCTTCTAACTCAACATTCTATCATGTCTAATCACTTTTATCCACACTTCTGAGGACATTACTAGATTCACACAAAACTCTAGGAACTCCAAGTCAACCAGCACATGACAAGCACCATAGATGGTTATAGATGGAGTAAGGGCAGCAGACTGCAATGGGAAGTACAGAGAGCACGGAACTTACGGACGTGAGCGCTAAGTTAAGGTACAGTGCAGTAAACTATACCTTAGTGCAGCGCGATGACACCGCGGCGCTGATTCTGTGAATGTGCAGGAGGACAGTCTCATGGCAGGAATTCAAGACTCTCTTGCAGAAACGACCAGAGCACATTCCCGCCTCTAGCCAAACGCTAACTACAAAGGCAGGGTGTAGACAGAGCAATCCAGTGGCTGATGAGTGGTTCTTTTTTTGTTTTTAATTTAGAAGTGTTTTCAACACTGTAGTTAGACATTAATTGGTTAAAAAATTAATAATAAAGAAAAAAACCCCACCAAGTTGAAAATGTGCTATACAATTTTTTTTAGTACATTTACAAGAGTTCTCAAACACCATCCCCTGAAGATTCTAAGATTCTGTTGAAGGTTGCCAAACCCTATCACGTCAAGTAATAGTCCATCCAGCAGCCCAAAATTTAAACTGAGCCTAGAACCTGTCAACATCCAACAGGGATGGCTCTGAACAGTCTCCCATCCCCACATTTGAGAAATATGTTCCTACTGCAATTAACAACACTGCGTGAAATCATGATTCTTCACTGGGACAAAGGGAAGAAATGCTGGCACTCTCAGGAATCTCTGCTCTAAAGCCATGGGGATCAGGAATGTCATCTGTTTTGTCTGAGAACACAACACACTGAAGGAAGAAAACATTCTTTCTGACTCTTCCGTTACCACGTAAGATTATTTTAGACTCAGGACCTATTGCTACAAATTCATCACGAAGAAGTGATTAGATATTTATGACCCTCCTGATGAAAACAACCAAAAAGTGGATGAACTTTTTAATTAAAAAAATATATATATATAGTAATTTAGTGAGCTGGTGAGAAAATAAGAAATCTGCAGAAACCAAAAATCAAGTGATGGGAGAACCTGAGAGATGAGCAAATGCCAAAGACGGATTTCATGAGGAGGCACGTGCCGACACCAGCGACCCGAGCACCCCACGCTGATGGCCGGATCGAACGGGGCACGGAGACCAGGGCTGAGGCTCAGGGCCCGCTCAAGACGGGGACCAGCAGGAGACCCAAGCACGGCAAGGGAGCCAAGAGGGCTGTGTCTTCAGCAAAGGCGGAACAAGAAATAACCCTGCACCACAAGAGGAGATGGCAAAAGAACCTGCAGGACTTGTCCATGGCCTGGGGGTGGGAGAGACGACCAGTATCTTCCCAACATCATAACCACAAGCTGGCCCCCATCAAAGCTTGTGACCCAGGTTCACACACACAAACAAAATCAGGCAGGAAATGTAATTCAACAAGGTCCTAAGCGGATGGTGCCCACAACTAGCAAACAGTGGAATTACAGACTCATTCCAGAAGACAAATTCAATCCACCCACAAGGAATTCCCGCAAGTAAAACTCCCAAGAGATTGAGTTCACAGTCAAAAATCACACATACACACAAAAGCAGAAAAACAAAGCACCATGTGTAAAAACCAGTGAAAATACAGACAGAAGAATTAAGACTCAAGATGCTAAACATCAGAAATATTTCAGACATGACATAAAGCAAATGGTTGGTATATACAAAGAAACAGCAAAAGCCTGATTATAAGAACAAATGTCAGAATTTAAAGCCTAAGCTGATTTGTTTTTAAAGAATCAAATAAAACTTCCAAATCTGAAAATTATAATTGAAAGTAAAAAACTCAATGGTAATTATGGAGACAGTTTAAAAAAAAAAAAAGCTCCAATACTTTGGCCACCTGATATGAAGAGCCAACTCACTGGAAAAGACCCTGGATGCTGGGGATGACAGAGGATGAGATGGTTGGATGGCATCACTGACTCAATGGACTTGAGTTTGAGCAAGCTCCGGGAGTTGGTGATGGACAGCCTGGCATGCTGCCATCCATGGAGTCATGAAGAGTCAGACACGACTGAGCAACTTAACAACACACTGCTGCTGCTAAGTCACTTCAGTCGTGTCCGACTCTGTGCGACCCCATAGATGGCAGCCCACCAGGCTCCCCCACCCCTGGGATTCTCCAGGCAAGAACACTGGAGGGGGTTGCCATTTCCTTCTCCAATGCATGAAAGTGAAAAGTGAAAGTGAAGTCGCTCAGTCGTGTCCAACTCCTAATGACCCCATGGACTGCAGCCTACCAGGCTCCTCCACGTCCATGGAGGTTTTCCAGGCAAGAGTACTGGAGTGGGGTGCCATCGCCTTCTCCTAACAACACCCTGGCCTGGCCTAGTCCAATTCTTAAAAAACTGAGTGTCTCACCGAAAATTAACCACCAACCCATGTGAAAGAAGAGAAGTAGAAACTGTAAGGATACCTTCTGTTTACTGATAAAGATACTATGTTTTGAGGACACAGCTGCAAATAGGAAAAAAGAAAACCAGTCGGGAGATGGCTCTTCTGAAGGACAACGTTTACACAGTCAACCATGGAAAACACATCTGACCGCCCTGCATCCTGCCGTTGAGAGAAAGAAACAATTACACAAAAGCAAAGTGACACCCAGGAATGTTTTCAAGGCAGTAAATTAAGGAAATCTCTTCTACCATCTAAAGCTCGACTATGATTAAAAAATGGTTATCTGTGAAGATGTATTTGGAAAAGCTAATTATGTTCAGTGTACACTGCTTAAGAAAATAGCAAACTTTATACATTTTAGCAAGAAATAAAAAGGGATGAAAATGTAAAAGATCCATTTCCTCCATATAGGAAATGGACTTATCAAGAACACAGTCGTCTGTCTGTATCTGTGGGGAACTGGTTCCAGGACCTCCACAGATCCCAAAACCCAAGGATGCGCAAACCCATCATGCAAAACAATGCGGTTCTTGCATATGACCCATGAGCCATCTCTCGAGGTCATGTCACACCTAGTGCAGTGTAAATGCCATGTGAACAGCTGCCAGCACACGGCACATTCAAGTTTTGCTTTTACGAACTTTCTGGGACTTTGTTCACAAATGTTTTCGATCCTGGGAGGCGGAACCCACAGATACCGAGGGCCGGCACTTCCTTCTTTCCATTAGACAGCTTACAGTTCTTTATACTAGATAGCCTGTATTTAATACAAATATGAGAAAACACATTTCCCCCACTGTTGTGTTTCAAGTCCTATCTTGAAATCCAGCATTTATCATTCCCAGTTTAATACTGAAGAGGGTCAGATCAGGTCGGGAGCCAAAGGAGAACTGCCAAAACAGGCAGGAAAGGCTTCCTGAAGATCAAAGAAGCAAGTGACCCTACAAACCGAGAACAGTGCGGGAGGCACAGGAAGAGGCGAGGTAGGATGTGGACAAAGCAAGGAGGAAGTGAGTGCGGGCAGGAAAGGGGTGAATCCAGAGTGAGATGTGAGAAGCAAGCTCCTGTCTCCCAAACCAGAAGATGGAGAAGGGAGACAAGGCTGAGAGCCCACGACTGTTCCCCTGGAAGACGCCATACCCCGACGCTAAACCAGAGACGCCATGCCCCAACGCTAAACCAGGTATGCCGTGCCCCGACGCTAACCCAGACACTGTACCCCGACACTAAACCAGAGACAACAAACATTTTCATGAGAAAACCATTTCCATACTCTCAGTCTCAGGCATCCTAAAAGTCATCCCAAAGCAGTAGTCCTCCAGAAAAGATGAACCTCAGTAAGCATCTGAGAACCAAAAAGGTCGCAGCCCTCAGTAGGTAGCAGAGTATCACAACCGCTGTTCCCTTTTCAGTGACGCTGAAGAGGTCACAGTGCCTCTCCCTACCGAGAGAGTAAACAGTGGTTTGTGAGACTTCTGTTCCAATATTCAAGTACACATATATTAGGTCTAACTGCCAAACTGCTCAATCAGAAAACGGGGACCAATGTTTTCCCACTTACAAAAGCGTGAACCCCTCTGTTTTTCCCAAATCCTGTGTTACAGTAAAATGGACTATGTGAAAAGTCCCTCACACTCCTGCAAGGAAAATCACCATCCAGCTACAACGTATTATTAAGCTGAAGTGAAATCAAAACTATGTAAATTATTGACTGACTGAATTATTCTGTTACTGTAACAACAGGGTTCATACTCCAGATTCCAGGGGCTAACTGTAATAAAGACTAAAATTATCATCAAACCGAAATAGTTGTTAGACACAGAAAGGAACTGACTGCAGCTGGCAGCACGCGGAGTCCTGTCCAAAACACCCCGCAGAATGGAAAGACGTCACAGAGGAGACACAGGGGGAAGTTCCTGGGGTCAGGCCCTCCACCACCACTGTTCAGCTAAAAAACCCTCAGCATTAACTATGTCAGAAGACTTAAAACCACAGGCTTTAAAACCCTTCGGAAAAAATGAGGGGAGAATACTTTCTCATTTTATGAAACCAGCATCACCCTGACTCTGAAGCTAGACTAAGACACTAAAAACTACAGGCGCTATCCCTTATGAATACAGATGCAGAAACCTCAACAAAGCACTAGTGAACCGAATTCAGCAATGCACTAAAAGGATTACCGACCATGACCAAGTGGGATAAACACCCGGAATAAAGCACTCTTACTACCCAAGAACAAAAAAAACAACCCAACCAAAAAACAGGCAAGTGACTCAAACTGACATTTCTCCAAAGATGATGCACAAATGGCAAACAAGCACATTTAAAGATGCTCAGTATCACTACTCACTAGGGAAATGCAAATCGAAATCACAGGGTGCCGCTTCACACCCATCAAACTGGCCAGAATCAAGGGGGGAAACAGAACAGGCATTGGTGAGGATGTGAAGAAACGTAGTGGTTCCTCCAAAAATTTAATATGGCATTCCCATATGGCTCAACAATTTCAATCCTAGGTATATATCCAAAAGGTCTGAAAACAGGAAGGTCAACATTCACAGCAGTATTAGTCATTAAAGGCAAAAGGTAGAAAGAACCCCAAATGCCCATCAAGAGAGGAACAGATACACAAACCGTGGACTAATGCAATGGAGTATCATTGAGCCATAAGAAGAAATGAAGTACTGATTCATGCCACGACATGCATAAACTTTGAAAACATTATGCTAAGTGAAGTAAGAGGACCCAGACCCAAGAGGACAAATAGTGTAGGATTCCATTGACATGGAACACCTCTACTGGGCAAATTCACAGAAGACAGAAAGTAGATTAACTTTAGATTAAGCAAAGTCTGCAGACAGGGAGGAATGGGGAGTTCTACTGAATGGCCATGGAGCTCCGGCTGGGGTGATGAAAACATTCTAGAATATGACAGCATTGACAGCTGCCACAACATGGCAAATGTAATTAATGTTACTGAAATCTATACATAAGATTAACTGAAGTGGCAATTTTTTTTTTTGTTATATATATCTGACCACAATTTTAAGAAAAGGACTTCGTGATCAAGGGTCAAGGCTGTTACACTGGGATCCCAAGACAAGAGTTAATTACGCATCCCCCCCCACCATTGTTTTCCTGGAGGGCAAGTCACTACTGAAATCCATAATTTCTTGGGTTAAAAAAACCTCACCATGAGGATCAGATAAGGCCAAGCATTGCTTGTTTAGTGTCATAAGCCCAAAAGATGAGTTAAACCTTGAAGCAAACAATACCTACCTTCCACTGCTCTGACTGAGCTAGCTACAAGAGTGCAAAATAAAGACATAGGGAAAATTCCGGGAGGCACTGCTGTCTGAGGAAAGACGAGGACAGCAGGGCAGAGAGCAAGTGTGGTCCAGATGCCCAACAGTGAGAGGCTGAGTGACTCCCAGTGTCATGTGCGGCACTGCTGAAAAACCTCAAGAGAACTCACCTTTCAAAATAAACACAGGCTTACCTGTTTTTTTGTTTTTGTTTTCTTTTTTTTCTTTATTTTTAAACTTTACATAATTGTACCTGTTTTAAATACAACTAGAACACAATGTTCCAAATGCAGGGAGAAATCGGAGTGGGAGCCTGAGTTTGGGAATGCTACAGAGATCCTATGTGGGGGCCGGGAATCGGGGACAGAGTCTGAGCCCAAGCTCAGCACCACCTCCGGACAAGTCACCAAGGCTGGTGTGGTCTCTGCACCTCCTAATACAGGAAAACACCTACTCTGCCAAGCTCATGGGGCTGGAAAGCAAACAACGAGAGTGAAGCTGCCCTTTGTAAGGCTATCAGAAGCATCAGTCACTCAAGTGATGGTTTCAACCAAACGGAACAACACAACGGAAAATTCCAACAGAAGACAGCGAACTACCTCACTTGTACTTTGTTTGGGAAGCTACTGGGCAGGTTAAAGAAAACACATAGCTCTTTATCCCAAAGTCTTAAGTTAGCACCCCCTGGTCAGTTGTAATAAATACTAGAACAAGCACCAAATCCCTTTTGTGTGCCTCATGTAACACCTTATTTAATAAATACTGCAAGCTCATACACTGAACACAATGCAAAGTGCAGAGGGTAGAGGGTAAAAGCAAGGTGTTATTGGTCGCCCCCTCCCTTCAGTTCCTTTCCCCAGAGACACCGGCTGCTAACAGCTTGGTTTCAGCTCTACAGTGGTTATTATCACAGCTGTAAATTACAGATGTCTCGTCACCAGCTTTAAACCTGCTCTGCAAATGTGAAACTGGCACGCACACGCCTCCGGTTCTCCTTCCCCACACCACCTCCCAGTTTTTATTATGAATTACTGGGTATAAGATTGCTTTAGGGAATCTAGTAATTCTATATTTAACTCTCTAGCCAGATTCACCAATCTCATAAAATAGGTAAATTACTGCTGTGAAACTCTCCTTCTATGTCCCTCCTTCCTCCCCATCCCTACTACCTGTTTACCTGGGCAAAGGCTGGACCACTCACATTTGCTTCTGTGACAATTCACCCACCACACTTCACTCACAACATAGGAGCTCCACAGACAGCAGCTTGGAGGGCAGCCAATGCTGCCCGGGGAGCTCAACTCGAAAGCAGACAAAAAGACGTTGAGTAACTTCGACGTAAGAAAATGTGAGTTACAAAGGCGGCAAAACTTTACAACTATCAAAAAAAAACATTGATGCGACAAAGTTCAGGAAAGTCAACAAGAAAAAACCTAAGGAACAGACACATGGCCCTTGGACATTTAACTATTGTCACTTAAAGGAGAATCTTTCAAGTTTCCCGTTCTCCTTCTCCCTCCCCGGTTTCCCTTAAGTGTCTGGAAACCCCTGCTTAGCAGATCCAACTTGTGAAAGAAAGATGGCCAGCATCTGCATCTCTGATTGGGATTCCTCCCCACTGGTCCTGAAAGAGCTGGGAGGGACAGGGAGGCAGAGCGCCGGGGGGCGTGGCTGGGGGTGGCTGCACCCTGGGCTGGCCTTAGGTCTGTGGGGACCCAGCCCATCACATGCCGGTCCCTGCTCTCTCCCCAGCCCTAACGGCCAGTCCACCCACCCCCAGACAGAAGGTCAGCCACTCTCTGCAAAGACCAGGTCTCTGGCCTGACCCCATGTGCCCACTACTCTGTGTCAATAGGAAGCGAGAAGGCTCCCTGACCCAGCTCTCCCAAGCCAGAGGCTAGATGCGATTACCATGGTGACGGCATCACAGCCACAGCCAACCATGAACGGCAGATTCCAAGTTCAAGCTTCCACAGGAGCTCTCTGGGGAGGACCACAGCTGGCTGGTCTGTTTTTTGCTTCTTTTCTTTCCCATCACTACTTTCCAGTCCTCTAGGAATCCCTCAAAGGATCTGGTGCATCGGTAACGCCGCTCACCCTCTAGCTCTATTGCAGTTCAATAGACAAAGCACCAATAGCCAGCCACTCAGCACATGCACGCAGACACACCTTTCTGTGACTCCCACAGATGGTGCCACTGAAGAAGCAGACATGCATGTGCTCACACTGGCCACAGGGTCCTTTATAGCAGATCTTGTAAGAGTTTTTATATTAACAAGTATAATATCACTTCCAGTAGTCTACGCTCCACATGACACTAATATATCTAAATCCTATAACAAGCTCTGCTAATAAACATCTACAGTCATGAAAGGAGTCCTTCTTGGTGCTAAACCAATCTGAGCAGAAACTCACACCCCACAGCAAAGGCTGTTCCATTCAGACCGCTGTTCCCTGAAGTCACTTCCAACAATGCTTTCTTATTACATCCAGAAATGTAAAAGAAACTCATAGGTCCATTATCTACTTCAGAATAGTTTTTATAAATTAGAACAAATTTGAAAACTTATTAGTCACACTGACTGTGTCACCACACTCCAAAGAAGGACTAAAGGACTGCTCTTTATAGTGATGCTGATTCCCACGGGACAGAACATGGAGAGAAGCAGTGTGCAGACCAAAGGTGACTCAACTTCAAAAATATCCTTATCCCATTTGGTTTGCCGTCTAGAATCATCTTCCATTATATTCTGAAACTGACACAGAGGTGGGGAACAGGTCTCCTCTATTCAGTCTGAGGAGGGAAACGTGAGTCCCAAGGTGAGCACACACATCACCTGCCCAGACACATGGTGCCCCCTCCCCCAAATCCCAAAGAATAGGGACCTGCTCTCCATTCAGGTCCCCTTAAGTCTTTCCTACTACCAAAAATACTCTCACAGTTACTTCCTTCTGAACAGCGAAGAGTAAGCCGAGGAAGTCTGAAACAACCCCAACAAACAGTAATTCTAATTCCTCTAGAGAAGAAGTAAGGAACTTGAACACAACTTGAACGTAATTTTGTAATGCTAGAGACGTGATCTCATTACAGAATGTGATGGATGTTCTGCTGCTGCTGCTGCTAAGTTGCTTCAGTCGTGTCTGACTCCGTGCGACCCCATGGACTGCAGCCTACCAGGCTTCTCCATCCATGGGATTTTCCAGGCAAGAACACTGGAGTGGGGTGCCATTTCCTTCTCCAACTGCATGGATGTTCTAACAAAGCTTTAAAATCACTTTTACAGGGAGCTGCCCTGGGGGTCCAGTGGCTAAGACTCCAAGCTCCCAATGCAGGGAGCCCGGGTTCGATCCCTGGTCTGAGAACTAGGTGCCACATGCCACAACTAAGACCCAGTGCAGCCAAATAAATAAAATAAATAGTCTTTTAAAAATCACTTTTATAAAGGAGAGACTAGGTCAGCAATTAGTGATATATTATGTGGGGTATCAGCAAACAAGCAGACGAAAAACAGTGCTCCATTCTGTGAACAGGAACGCCATCCCAAGCCACAGTATCCACCAGTGTCATAAAGAGAGACTTACACGTGATGCACTTAAACGAGAGAGGAGATGCCATGCAGACAAGCTGGGCCGGATGACACAAACACATCAGGAACAAAACACTGCTGCTAGAGGCACCTACAAGCAGCCTGAAGATGAACGAAGAGGCATCATAAAGTGAATGAAAACATTCATAGTTTTTTTTTTTTTTTTTTATCTCAGATCTCTAAGTGTAACAAAATTTATCAATTGAATACAGGTAATGCTTTATGGTCTCAGCTGCACCACCAAACATTTACATAAACACTTAGCCACTGAGGTCTATGAAAGACACAAATCCTAAGATATCGGCTGGTCTCTACGGAGGATACAATCATACGTCAACAAGTGCAGCCAGGAGCGAACTGGGGAGGGGGCCAGGACACATGTCTCCCCCACCCAGAACACACGAGCTTTGTGTGAACAGGGTTCCTTCCGGCTAGAACTCAGGCAGGATTCCGTCTAGGAATCCTCCCACCACAGGCCTGAGTTACTGCGGAGTCTTGTTATCAAAGGACTGCTTCGTCATCATGAGTCTATGTGGAAAGCGATAGGGATTCTGAAATGACTTTGCACACGTGTGTGTAGCTGCCTACCCACTTGGCACCACCAGGACAAAGCAAGATGTGGACGAGGCGATCCCTATTTGCAGGGAACCCACAGCGTAGGAGAGGAGAACCAGGGCCCAACAGGAAAAGTTAATTTCAGTGATAACATGGTACCTGGGGTTCACCTCAAAATAACCCAGGAGGTGTACAGCAGGTGGGAAGGAAGAAGACAGGCTGGTCAAGAGACACTCTGGGCTGCAGACAGCAGATGGTGCACGGCAGCACGCGACATGAAGCGTTGACCCGAGAGACGTCTGTTTTTCTTTAGGAAAGAAGACTGCGCTTGGTTAAAATAGAATGGGAAACATGATGAACTGCCAAAGAAGTGATTCAGATAACGGATTCATTTAGACAGAGGTGGCCCCTTCACAGAAAATAATCACAAGTAGGACATTTACCAAGCAAGGGGAGAAACAGGCCTCAGTCAGGCTGACTTCACACTGACAAGCTGCTGGGAAGGCATCACTGTGGTGGACAGAGTTAAAGGGCTCCCCTTGACTGCAGGAAGGGCCAGCAACTTGCTTCTAACCAACAGAATCTGACGAAGGTCATGGGACGACAATTCTTTGGTTATAGAAGACTCTGCACCGCTCCCTGGCGTGCTGTCTGACTCACTGACTGGCTCTGAAGGAACAGGCTGCCAGGAGCTGAGAGGACCATCCCAGGACAGAGAGGGGCCACGTGGAGGGGAGGGCTACATGGAGGAGGGCTCCCATGGAGAGGTCTCAGAGCCAGGAACTGGAGGCGGCCTCTCAGTGCTGGGGGTTGTCTCCTACAGACAGCCGGCCAAAAGCCAGGCCCCTCCAACCTGTGCCCTCTGCAAGGCTGCAGTTGGTGCCCTGGCCAGAGGTCAGTTCCCATCAGAGCCTCACCTGGCAGTGGGTCTGCTCGATGACAAACGCATGCTGGTTTAAGCTGCGAACTTTGTGACAATCCTCAATTCTGAAGCTCTACATTTGTCACAGTTTGTGCAGTGTTTGCCCCTTTAGTTTTGCCATCGTTCTGTCTCTTGAGTTTAAAGAAACACTGATTCTGGAACCCCAGGATACAACAGAGAGATCAACGTTGACCCTGCAGAAGGACCACGGTGCCCTGCTCTGCCTGAGACGGTGTGGGCCAGGTGTCAGCACACATTTCAGTCCCAGAGGGCCCCAGGTGAGACGAGAACACAGCCTTGTATTCACATTCTACACCTTAAATCATTATCTTCCCAAGCACGACTGCACCTTTCGTTCTTTTCAGTTTGCTCCAGCTGAACACCCTACACATCTCTATCTATTACCGTTAACATTCTGCTGGACTTTGCCCAGATTAATGATTTCTTTGGTAAAGAAGTTCAGCGTACAGATCAAAATACCAACATTTAAGCTTGCAGACACATTCAACAGAGCTTTCCTTAGTTTACATCTAATGGAGGAAGATTCATTTCCTTAATGCTGATACATCCAATATCCCTACCACAGTAGTAAGGTTCCTCCAGCTTGCGCTACACACGTGTATAAAATTGTTTCTAAAAAAAAATAAAAAATAAAATTGTTTCTGAAACAGTTGTTCTTAGATAAAACTTTAATGTCAGAAACCTCTTTAGAAAGACAGAGCTTTCCTACAGCAATTTCATATACGCAATTGAAGTCACTCAGTCATGCACGACTCTCTTCGACCCCATGGACTGTAGCCTACAGGGCCTCTCTGTCCATTGGATTGTCCTGGGAAGGGTACTGGAGTGGGTTGCCATTTCCTTCTCCAGGGGATCTTCCTGGCCAGGGATCGAATCCAGATATCCTGCATTGCAGGCACACACTTTACCATCTGAGCCACCAGGGAAGCCCTAGGCCCACTTTATTTTATGTGGTACATGCATGCTAAGTCTCTTCATTTGCGTCCAACTCTTTGTGACCCCTGCTGGACTGTAGCCCACCAGGCTCCTCTGTGCATGGAATTCTCCAGGTAAGAACAGTGGAGTGAACTGCCATGCCCTCCTCCAGCGGACCTTAGGATATATATAAACGCAGGTGAAGTCACACACAGGTACTGCGTTGTG
Source organism: Bison bison bison (assembly GCF_000754665.1). Lineage (NCBI taxonomy): Eukaryota > Metazoa > Chordata > Mammalia > Artiodactyla > Bovidae > Bison > Bison bison. The sequence continues at coordinate 3,938,012 of NW_011494871.1, forward strand.
CATGAGAGACAGCATTAGAAAACTGCCACGGCTTGTCACAGGTGAGGAATGGACCTGTCAGGTCGAAGGAAGCCCTGATTTTGAGATGATCCATCAGAATCTGCCCACTTAGAATTCAATTCCTTTATTGAACACATAACTTTTAATTGAAAGGTTAATTTCTCCCACTAGAACCTAAACCAAGAAAGAGCTAAGTATAACTCAGAACCACCACAGAGAGATGGCCCTACCCCCCAGTGGCAAGTGCTCTGATGCCTCAGACTTTCCAACTGCCGATGATGCCTGACACCAAGCGACTCCATCATGTCCTGGGCAGACCCTTCCCAGGGTCTGTCCCTCCCTTTCCACTCACCCCAAAACTGCCTGAATTTTGACTGAGGATTTCCACCTGAAATAAAAAGGTAATGTGCAGACAGGTCAAGCGAAGTACTACTATGTTATTAAAATTCACCTTGCTGATACAGGAAATTCATAACTTGATTGAGTATATAGTCAGCCATGAATACACAGGGTTCCTCGAGGACTACTTGAGAGCTGAAGAAGGGAGCTAACATTTACTGAACCAGATCCCTGATATACCATCTCGTTTACTCCTCCTAGAAACCTCATGTGTGTGTACTCAGTCGCTTAGTTGTGTCTGACTCTTCGCCACCACATGGACTCTAGCCTGCCAGGCTCCTCTGTCCATGGGATTTCCTGGGGAAGAACACTGGAGTGGGTTGTCATTTCCTTCTCCAGAGGATCTTCCCAAGCCAGGGATCGAATTCACATCTGCTACATAGCCAGGTGGGTATTTTACCACTGAGCCACCTGCGAGCCCCCCAGTAACCTCAGAGCACTGCTTCTGGACAACCGGTTAAGTGAGACAGTTATAAACCAAGACTCTGGACCCAGACTCAAGGGATCTGAACCCTAGATCTGCATGACGGTAGGAAAACTCCTTCAGCTTTTTATGCCTCAGTTTGCTTCCCTGTTGGCTCAGGTGGTAAAGAA
>NW_011494871.1:3939278-3940528 GCF_000754665.1 Bison bison bison
GTAATGTCTCTGCTTTTGAATACGCCATCTAGGTTGGTCATAACTTTCCTTCCAAGGAGTAAGCGTCTTCTAATTTCATGGCTGCAGTCACCATCTGCAGTGATTTTGGAGCCCAGAAAAGTAAAGTCTGACGCTGTTTCCACTGTTTCCCCATCTATTTCCCATGAAGTGATGGGACCGGATGCCATGATCTTCGTTTTCTGAATGTTGAGCTTTAAGCCAACTTTTTCACTCTCCTCTTTCACTTTCATCAAGAGGCTTTTTAGATCCTCTTCACTTTCTGCCATAAGGATGGTGTCATCTGCATATCTGAGGTTATTGATATTTCTCCCGGCCATCTTGATTCCAGCTTGTGTTTCTTCCAGTCCAGTGTTTCTCATGATGTACTCTGCATAGAAGTTAAATAAGCAGGGTGACAATATACAGCCTTGACGTACTCCTTTTCCTATTTGGAAACAGTCTGTTGTTCCATGCCAGTTCTAACTGTTGCTTCCTGACCTGCATACAAATTTTTCAAGAGGCAGATCAGGTGGTCTGGTATTCCCATCTCTTTCAGAATTTTCCACAGTTTATTGTGATCCACACAGTCAAAGGCTTTGGCATAGTCAAGAAAGCAGAAATAGATGTTTTTCTGGAACTCTCTTGCTTTTTCAATGATCCAGTGGATGATGGCAATTTGATCTCTGGTTCCTCTGCCTTTTCTAAAACCAGCTTGCACATCTGGAAGTTCATGGTTCACATATTGCTGAAGCCTGGCTTGGAGAATTTTGAGCATTACTTTACTAGCGTGTGAGATGAGTACAATTGTGCGGTAGTTTGAGCATTCTTTGGCATTGCCTTTCTTTGGGATTGGAATGAAAACTGCCCTTTTCCAGTCCTGTGGCCACTGCTGAGTTTTCCAAATTTGTTGGCATATTGAGTGAAGCACTTCCACAGCATCATCTTTCAGGATTTGGAATAGCTCAACTGGAATTCCATCACCTCCACTAGCTTTGTTCGTAGTGATGCTTTCTAAGGCCCACTTGACTTCACATTCCAGGATGTCTGGCTCTAGGTCAGTGATAACACCATAGTAATTATCTGGGTCGTGAAGATCTTTTTTGTACAGTTCTCCTGTGTATTCTTGCCATCTCTTCTTAATATCTTCTGCTTCTGTTAGGTCCATACCATTTCTGTCCTTTATCGAGCCCATCTTTGCATGAAATGTTCCCTTGGTATCTCTAGTTTTCTTGAAGAGATCTCTAGTCCTG
>NW_011494871.1:3940628-3951432 GCF_000754665.1 Bison bison bison
CTTGGTATCTCTAGTTTTCTTGAAGAGATCTCTAGTCTTTCCCATTCTGTTGTTTTCCTCTATTTCTTTGCATTGATCGCTGAAGAAGGCTTTCTTATCTCTTCTTGCTATTCTTTGGAACTCTGCATTCAGATGTTTATATCTTTCCTTTTCTCCTTTGCTTTTCGCTTCTCTTCTTTTTCCACCTGCAATGCAGGAGACCTGGATTCGATCCCTGGGTTGGGAATATCCCCTGGAGAAGAGCACAGCTACCCATTCCAGTATTCTGGCCTGGAGAATTCCATGGACTGTATAGTCCATGGTGTCACAGAGTCAGACACGACTGAGTGACTTTCACTTTCACTTTTCCCACCCGTAAAGGAAAACAACAGTTCCGACCCCACAGAACTACCATGAAAACTAAATGGATTCATGTATGCAAAGGGCTTAGAATAATGACAAGTATGCAGTCAGCACTACCCAGCTATTACGCACATTATGTGGGGCCCACTTTATACAGAAAATAAACTCAAGGGTTGAAGGCAATAGGCCCATGACTGTAACTAATAAATGGCAGAGGGGAAAGCGCAACTCGAGTAAGAATCACAGAGCTCCCCCTCCTCATCACACCCCCTTCCCAATGTCAGGTCCACCTCAGATCACTAGCGAAGTGCAAGACCTTCCCCAGGGAGTCTTCTTGAAAAACAACAGGCAGCAAAAACATGAGACTGAGTCCCACCTTCCCAGGTGGCAACAGCAGCCCCTCTGCATGAACCACATGTCATAATGTGGCTGAACCACAGTAACACTCAGGCTAAAACAGGCCTTATCCGTTTGGCTAAGGAACTAAATTATATACACTGTTTCCGCTGGAGAGTCAATGAGCACCAACTGACTGACTTTCAAAAAGACCTCTGGAAATCAGTCTGCTGGCTGGAGACTTCCTACATAACCACTCTCTTCCAATGCTTGCCATTCCAGTTTGGCAGCTTTTCAGAAGGAAGGACAAATTAATAATAATGTACACTAGCTCCCATTGAGCTTCAAACTAAACCATGATGCTTAAGGAGTTCATTCAGAATCTGCGCATCACTGTGAAATATCAGGACGTCAGATTTAGCTCCCCTGCACCACATACTTATTGTAAAGGGCCAGTTGTCAAAAGGTTCTTTTTAAACTCCAAAACTGTAAATCTGTAATTCTAAACTCTGGTTGTCAGAGAATGAGAAACAACAAAAATAAATATATCTTGGTTTCTAAGAGGTCAGAGAATAGAAAGATACAAGAGCAAATAAAACGTCTGCTATGAGAGCGCTAGTATTAATAATTAACTCAATTACCCACAAGACGGTAAGAGCATATTTAATAATACAAATTGTGTTTTAAAAATCATGTCTGCCATGTATGGAAAAGACCAGGAGAGATACAAAAACATGTAATCAAATACGAGTAAATGATTAATGGGTTACTGGTGACTTCTGGCTTCTTTACACATTGCTGTCCATCACATTTTTTTCCTGTTATAATCAGTAAGACAGTAAAATTTCTTAGTAAGTATCCATGTAACTAAAAGAAAACATCACACATCTGTGAAAGACTTGGGAGTGGGAAGCTGGGTAGAAGGTAGCAAATGATCAATCACAAAGGAAAAAAAAAAAATCGCACAGCTAACCAACTACATCCACTTCCAGAAAACGTCAGCCATCATTGGTTTAATGGAATATTAAGTGTCCACCACTGCACAGGTCCAATCTTGGCTCACAAGTGACGTTAGAGATATTTACACTAGTTAGTTTAAAAGACACTTAAACTGGTTGCTCCCCGCTCACCACCAAAAAACTACAGCTCTTTAAGTCCCTATCTGATTTCTGAAAGGATTGAGATGGCAATGTTTCTTTAAGCCACCCATTATGAACTGAACTGTATCCATTCCCACCCTCCCCACCAAAAAAAAAAAAAAGATGTATGTAAAACTTAACTCACAGCAGCGTGGATTGTGACCTTATTTAAAAACTGGGTCTTTACAGAAGTAATCAAGCTAGAATGAGGTCACTAAGGTGAACTCCAATTCAGTATGACTGGTGTCCTTTTAAAAAGGGGAATTGAGACATAGACACGCACAGAGGAAAAATGATGTGAAGGGACACAGGGGAAGGTGGCCACTGACAAGCCACGGGACACCTGAGGCTCAGACTTCCAAGTGAGACTCTCAGATGCTGGCGGCGGGGCAGGGAGCCCAGCACCTTCCAAGGGTGCAGTACACTGTCAAGACCGTGGACTTGGACTCTGGCCTCCAGACTGTAAGACAATAAATTTCCCTTGTTCTAAGCCATTCAGTTTGCAGCTCCTGTTACAGAAGCCCTACAAAGCTAATACACCATCCGATAAGCATGCAGGACACCCTCAAGAGCACTGCCTTTCCAAAGAGCTCACACCCAGCAATTTCATCTGTGGCATAAATACTCAGCAAGGCTAGTCTAAAGGCATGCCAATATACAACTCATGAAAGGAATTCACACTATCATTTCATTTTAGTTTGCTTCCAATTTTCTTAAGAATGTCTTCTGTGAGAATGTTTGTAATATTTAACTGCAGTAATATATTCTTGGTTGAGACACAATGATTTTGAATGAATTTAATCACTCTGGCCTATGAAGTTGATATATTATAACTGAAATGTACCACCCTAAAAAAAACAAACAAACTTTCAACTGAATGGTATAGGCATTTAACATAAACCCGAATTTAAGAATCTATAGGTCATAAACACACAGACCCACAACCAGGCATGTGATAGTGAAAACGCTGAAAGTCAAAGACAAGGAGAAAAAATTCAAAGCAGTGTGAGAAAAAGGACGAGTCACTTAGAAGGGACACCTTCTCAGCAGGAGCAAGGCTGAGGAGGTGGGGTAATGCATTCAAAGTGCTCCCTTTTAAAATCCTCATTTTAATAGTTCCAAACAATTTATGCAACCTCAGAGGCGTATCTACCACCCCAGGTCTAACACACAGGGGGACAGGTGGGAGGACAAGAGAGAGAGGCACCACCCCGCCTCGAAAGTGACCACGGAGATGAGCCAGCTCATCACTAACACAACATACAGGGTGGTATAAGAACCACAGCGCAGTTCCTGGAGCGAAAAGGAGAGAAGATGACATCTGGGGTGAAAACTGCAACCACGGGAGAGAGGCGGGAGGACACGCGAGAGGCAGCCACGCCGCCTCGAAAGGACAAAAATAAAAACAAACCACAAGCAGAGATGAGAAAAGGTAAGAGAGTCCACTTTTCGGTCGAAAAGGGCAACGTATGAGTGTCTTCAAAGAAGAAGACAACGAGGCAGATTGCAAGCGTGGTCAAGGGGTGAGGGCTGGATTTTCACAGGGAAAACCCACCAGAGCGCTCACAGGTGCCTCTAGGTTTCTCCTGCTGGGCTGACCAGCTCCCCCGGGGCACCTGCTTAACCAGGGAGGGGAATCGTCCTGTGGGCTGGCTGCGTCCCCTGGGAGGGAGACGTAAGCTTCCTTCAAGTTAAAATACGCAGCAAAAACAAATGAAACTCACTAGTAAACTAGAGAAACTAGTTTTGAAAAAAAAAAAAAAAATGAACTGTCTTTTTAAAGAATGACATGCAAATTAACGAAAACAAAAATAATAAATTTGCCTAGCAGAGTCGTTAATACAGTACCTGGGGTTTCGTTTTTGATCAACTGTATCTAGTTTTGAGCCTTTGACATTTCAAAACTGTTCCGACTTCTGTTCACCTTTAGTAACCCTGATTCCCTCAGGGGGACACGGAGAACACTTGATTTCCATTCCTCGCCTGCTCCTGGATGAACCAAAGCCACGTCATTCACAGCCGAAGTCTGAAACCGTCTAAACATGCTGTCTTGTTCAGTAGAAACCAGAACACCCTTCCTCTGCTATTTCAAGACACATCTTCCTCGTGCAAACTTCAAAGTACCAACTGCTACCCCAAGGTACCACCTTGATCATCCTGCAGAAGAGCACTTCCGTGAAGCAGATTAAACACCAGGGAATCGTCCCAACATCAGGGAAAGCAAACAAACCAAAAAACAAAACAAAACTGTGGAACAACATTCTAGGGAAGAAAGAAAAAAAAATTCTTCAAAATGACAGTGGCTGGCTTTCTGGACTGAGGTTCAGAGCAGAGGAAATGTTTATGTCTACAGGATCTCACATTATAAACATATTTTCCACTCCAGAGAATAGGGGGCTCTTATTTTCTACTTTCCTTGCCCCTAGGACTTACTCCACTGCTTCCTTTCTTTGTGCCCAGATGGGCTCTCTTTCTACAAGCCTAATTTGAAAGAATTACTAAAGCTTTCTTTTCAGGCATTCCTGAAAAACTCAGGTAGATGAATACTATAGAGATTAACACAATTGATTCACTATAATTTTGGACCTTAAAAAAAAAATGGCACTAGAAGGAAACAACAAGAAGTTAGCTGACATCACAAGTAAACTGCTCCCTCATAGCACAAATAATTCGGCAATGAACTGCATGTCGTAGGAGAACCAAGCCCACAGATACCTCATTAGAAAGAAAAGAAAAAAAAAGTCTATGAACCATAAATCCCTAAAAGACTTTTTTAATGAAAGAGAACCTAAAATTGTGCTTCATCAGTTACCTGAGCACCGCAAGACCAGGATCACTAAAACACTCATTTTCAAACTCTGCACTGACTTCTATTTCGTCAAAGGGAACCTGGGAGCCCGCTGCCATGCCACAGCCCAGGTGGCCAGACACGCCCCGCCCTCTGCCCCTGAGGACGAATGCCCATCACCAACCACCACGGGGATCTCCATTTATGTTTCCAGTGCAAAGAAAGCAGTTCCACATGGATCATCTCCCTTCACAGGCTTTCTCTCATTTGATCTAATGGGGAGAATGATTCCATCTCACAGTAAGTGGTCCATCCAAATACACATAATTAGTAAGTGGAGTGGGACTCAAAGCTACACACACATACAGAGAAGCTTAGAAATTAGGGACAAAAAAATTTCCCAAATTCTTGTTTAAAAAGGAAAGAAAAACAATTTTATCTCAACCATGAAAGAGGCAACGTATTGTCTTGTAGATACCATCACGGACTAGGGAGTCAAGAAACAGGGATCTCACCTCCAGTCGCTTTGGGGACGACTTGAAGCTTGTTTTTGTACTCTGTGAAAGTGGGGCTGATATTTCCTAAGCTTTCCTCACTCTGAAAGGATCTTCAAGACGAGAGATGTGAGAAGGAGTATGAGACTGACAAAAAAAGGACTTGAATGATCTTAAAATATCTAGAAAAGCTATCTGCACATTAAGTTCTTAGAGGTGATGATAGTATTGTGTTATTGTTATATACATTGTCCTTTTGTTTTACAAAGGTTTTTAAGCGATATTTAGTTCTTTATGTAATCTGATAGTTCCTTCCCTATAATACAGATGAATTTAATCCATTTAGATTTATTATAATTAATAAAACAGCTTTCTTCCATTTTACTTTGGTTTTCTGTTCATCTTTTTCTTTTGTTTTTTTTTTCAATCTTATATTTCCTATTTTCCTGCCCTCAGAATTTGAGTGATAAAGTTTCAGCTAGTTTGGAAACAAGGAAAATCATTTCTTGTGTAGGTATATATTTAGCCTTCATTTTTACCATGCATATACAACTTACAATTTTCTAATACTGTTTTTGGGGAGGTTTTTTGGATAGGGGACAAGACTTTTAACAAGTTTTTAACTACCATTACTCCCTTCTACTTCATCATGTTATTGTCACCATATTTTTTAAAAGCAACGTTTTAACAATCAATGTAGTAAAATTGACCAATGTACCTTTATCAACTCCACTATACCTTTATCCCAACTCTCCTCTGAACTTACACCTGCTCAGGATAAATGCAGATCCCAGGAGGCTGCACCTCTGCTCACCTCTGGAATCCCCTCTCTTCCTGCTCACACAATGACTGACTTCCTTGCACTAAATTCAACCCTGAATATTCACTAGAAGGACTGATGCTGAAACTGAAGCTCCAATACTTGGGCCACCTGATGCAAAGAGCCGACTCACTGGAAAAGACTCCGATGCTGGGAAAGACTGAGGGCAAGAGAAGGGGGCAGCAGAGGATGAGATGGTTACATAGCATCAGTGATTCAGTGGACACGAATTTGAGCAAATTCCGGGAGACACTGGAGGACAGTGTCTGGCGTGCTGCAGTCCATGGGATCGCAAGAAGTCGGACACAACTGAGCGACTGAACAACAGCAACAGCACTAAGTTCCGATCTCTTCCGAGAGGTTTCCTCCCCAAGCCCTCGTCTCTTTCCCAGGGAGAAATAACCACTTCCTCTTTCCCATACTGATTATTCCTCACTCCTGATGTGCTGTATACGTCTGGCCTCCTTCCCGACCTTTTTCTCATCATGGTACACATAGTGAGTACTAAGTGTGGAGCCCACAGGAACATACAGGTAAGACTATTCTCACGAGTACTTGTCTGCTAAGTCGCTTCGGTCGAGTCCGACTCTTTGTGGCCCCCTGGACTGTAGCCCGCCAGGCTCCTCTGTCCACGGGATTCTCCAGGCAAGAATACTGGAGTGGGCTGCCATTTCCCTCTCTAGGGGATCTTCCCGACCCAGGGACTGAACCCACGTCTCTCATGTCTCCTGCACTGGCAGGCGGGTTCTTTTCTGGATACAAATTGGTCAAGGGTCTCTGGTCAATCCAGACAGCTCCTGGCTGCCCAGCAGCCAAGAAGATTTCTCTCTGGGCACAACAATGACCTATTCGGGACACACTGAACGGGAAGGTCCTGTGAGACCAGAGCTCATCATGCTCATCTTCATATTCTCAGTACTGCACGCACCCAGACAGCATGCAGGTCCCCGCGAATACTTCCTCAAAGCACTTATGAAGAAAAGGCACTCTTTACGGGGGGGAGCAAAAAAGAACACATCGCTATTAGCTTAAAAAGAATAAATCCATCACGCCTTCCATGAAAAGCATTTACACACTTAGCATCAGGAAGAAGCCTGGCTTAGGTCACTGAAAGAAAAAGGACTAAAATAAAACCAAAGGCAACAATACTCTAACTCCTTTAAAATATACCATGATGAGACCACTATTCACAAGTAGAAAGTGCAGGGTTGGTCCCTGAACCTATGAAGCATTTCAATAAGAATATCTGTCAGCTGGCACTGGAAAAATATCCACTTGTTCTGAGCTGGAAAAAAATTTTTACTGGCCTGCAGCTTTCGATGTGTGGATTACTACAGATGGAGGTCCTAAGCAAGCTTCGACATCGTTCTATAGACGTCACACAACTCTGAGAAAAAGCTGATCTTTCTTTGGAAGCCGCAGCAGCAAAGGATAAGCCAGTGAACATACAGGATTATGAAGACCCACACCACTCACACAATCACATTCTATATTAAATATCATGTACTTCACAGCATCACGAAATTCTTCTTGATTGAGTACTTCTGGGAAAGTACACGTCAGGGTTTTTCTTCCAAGATGAATTATGTATACAAACCATTTCTCTCGTCTCCTTCTAATATAAATTCTGTGCATAAGGTTTTAAATGATGATGACTTCTATATGGGTATTTTCAACAGTACTGGGTCTCTGGATTATTGATTCAGCATCTCATATAACTCACCGTTATACCTGGCATTTACCTTTTTCTTCCAACACAAACCATTTTACAGATATTTCAACAATCCTCTTCAAAAAGCAGGTTTGGTAACTGCACCACAGGCCAACAAGAGGTGTCACCTTGGTAGGGGACCAGGGCATGAAGGAATCAAATGCAACAATGTGGCCCCAGGAAAGAACAGGAAAATCCAAAAGGAAATAAGGCCTGAAGCTGACTTTAAAACACAAACTCCATTCTACCAATGATGACAAGTTGGTGTGCTTTTTTTCAGTATAAAAAATAAGACTTTTCTTCTCAAAGTACTATTCCCAACTTATCTAAACTTCTCAAACATGTTTGAGAATGTTGCAAATTTAGACCATTTTTATTCCCAGCCAAAAGCAGTAGTTCCTACAAACTACTCAAAACAGGAGAAAAAAGACAATCCACATTCTTAGTTTGAATATTATGATCTAACCCACTTAACTTCAAAATAAATGTGTGCTTTCTCAGAAGCATATACTATTAATAAACTCATGTTGCTTATGATAAAAATGAACTAAAATAACTGCATTTTATTTAAAAGATTTCCATTTTGGTTACTAGTATTTGCTAACCTGACATTAACTAGAAGTGCCAATGAGTCCTTACCTCATGGAGGGGAGCAAACCACTTTACAAAGATAATAACTACAAACACAACAGATGATTAGTCATGGGCCAGTACCATTCTAGAACCCTATAAAGTGGACGTTATTTCAGCCCCATTTTACAGATAAGAAAATCGTGGTACAGAGAACTAATTTGTCCAAGATCACACTCACACCCATGAAAATAAATGTGGAATCTCAAAAAGGGCTTATACCTGCTCAGTAACTCAGTCGTGTCCGACTGTTTGCAACCCGATGGATGCAAAGGCTCCTCTGTCCATGGGATTCTCCAGGCATGAACACTGGAGCGGGTTGCCATTTCCTTCTCCAGGGGATCTTCCTGACCCAGGGATTGAACCTAGGTCTCTTGCATTGCAGGTGGATTCCTTACCATCTGAGCCACCAGGAAAGCCCTCAAAAAGGGCAGCAATTCAAAAATCTTTAAAAAATGGTATCGGAAAAGAAAAAACTGTCGAAAATAAGTAAACAGCTATGTGGATTGAGCCCCTTAATGAATAAAATAGTGATATCGCTGCTGCTGCTGCTAAGTCGCTTCAGTCGTGTCCGACTCTGTGCGACCCCATAGACGGCAGCCCACCAGGCTTCCCCGTCCCTGGGATTCTCCAGGCAAAAACACTGGAGTGGGTTGCCATTTCCTTCTCCAATGCATGAAAGTGAAAAGAGAAAGTGAAGTCGCTCAGTCGTGTCCGACTCTTAGCGACCCCATGGACCACAGCCCACCAGGCTCCCCCGTCCATGGGATTTTCCAGGCAAGAGCACTGGGGTGGGGCGCCACTGCCTTCTCCGCCTCCACTAAATGCTTTTGAAAGAACAAACATTTACTTTGGACCATAATTATCCATAAATTCCACAACATTTTTTAAAAACTAGCAAACTAGGTATAATCCATATTTAACTATATCTAATTCCATGCTCTTCATGTTATCTAAAACATGATCAGATGCAACCTACTGAACAGGAGAAACTACTGTAAAGCATATATCTGCTAAGGGACTAATATCCAAAATATATGAAAGAACTAATACAAATCAATAGCAAAAAGCCAATCCAATTACAAAGCAGGCAGAAGATCTCAACAGACACCTTTTGAAAAAAACACATACACATTTGCCAAAAGTTACATGAAAAGATACTCTACATCATTCATCACCAGGGAAATACAAATCAAAACCACAAGGAAGTATCACCTCACACCTGTTAGAATGTGTCAAAAAGACAAAAAATAACAAGTGTTAGTGGGGAGGTGGAGAAAAGAGAATCTGCTCACTGTTGGCAGGAATGTAAGTTGATACAGCAACTATGGAAAACAATATGGAGGCTCCTCAAAAAATTAAAAATAGAACTACCATATGATCCAGCAATTCCTCTTCTGGACATTTACCACATCAAATGAGAACACTAATCCAAAAAGATAAATGGACCCCTATGTTCAGTGCAGCACTATTTACAATAGCCAAGATATGGAAAAAAACTATCTAAATGTTCATCAGTGGATGAATGGATAAAGAACATGAGGTATGTGTATACAATGGAATGTTACTTAACCACTAAAAAAAAATCTTGCCATTGCCAACAACATGAATGGATATTACTGTTATTATGCAAGGTGAAATAAGTCAGACAGACAAATACCACATAAGCTCACTTATATGTGGCATCTTAAAAAAAAAAAAAAAAAGGCTCATAGATACAGAGAACAAGAGTGGTGGCTGCCAGAGGCGACAAGGGTGAAGTGTGGAGAGAACTGGGCGAAGGAGGTCAAAAAAGTAAAAGTAAAATTAATTAATTAAACATGATTAACATTCCCAAAATGATGAAATCAACAGTCAATTTATAAACTCTAAAAGGATTAGAGAATACTGAGTTTTAGATCTAGAAGGAAACAAACACAGAAGGAATATTTATTAGCATCTAGTCGAACCCCTTTATTTTACAAATGAGAAAAATGAACTCGGAAAGTTTTAAGAGACTTTCCCATATGCGCAGATCTAAATGTCAGAATCTGGACTAGAGTTTTCCTTCTGGTCCAACTGCTCTTTTTAATTATACCATGCGGTAGGACACATTATAAAATACTATATTAAGCTTCTAGAAGGGAGCTACTGAGAGAGAAATCAAAACAAAATCAGATCGTTTAAATCTAAAAAATGAAGATTGCTGGAAACGAATTAATGCTAAATAAGTGCTTACATAATCTTTCTGGAGACAGTAAAACTTTCAGGTAAGCTTCAGTTAATCTGACTTTAAAGGGAGGCTGGTGGCTCAGTGGTAAAGAATCTGCCTGCTAATACAGGAGACACAGGTTCGAGGGTTCGATCCCTGATGGTGGAAGATCTCACATACCTCAGGCAACTAAAGCCCATGCACCCCAACTTCTGAGTTGTGGCTCCACAACAAGAGAAGCCACCACAATGAGAAGTCTGTGCACCGCAACTAAAGAAAGCCCTTGAGCAGCAACAAAGACCCAGAGCAGCCAAAAATAGGTGAATTTTTTTTTTTTTTTAAAGACAAAACAA
>NW_011494871.1:3951532-3955066 GCF_000754665.1 Bison bison bison
ATATTTTCCAAATTTTCTATAATGAGAATAATTTTTTATGTCCAGTATGTATTCTGGCCAAATTCAGAAGATCAGCTGGCTTAAATAAAACTTATTCTCAACGATTTATCCACTAAGGTCCTCAAACACCTCTTCAAACATTTCCTATCCAACCAATTATATGACAGAAGACTCCTTATTTTTGAAGTTTTCATCCCTCCTAAGTTAACGTTAAAAACGGCAAAATTAGAAAACCAACAGCAACTCACTTTAAATATTCCTGTCACAGAAACACTAATTTTACTACTAAAGTATAGATAAAAATTAATTAAATATTTCGCTAATAAAAGAACTACATCCACCCTTCCCTGGTGGCTCAGATGGTAAAGAATCTGTCTGCAATGCAGGAGACCTGGGTGCGATCCCTAGGTCAGGAAGATCCCCTGGAGAAGGGAATGGCAACCCACTCCAGTATTCTTGCCCGGAGAATCCCCATGAGCTACAGTCCACGGGGTTGCAAAGTCAGACATGAATGAGCAACTGAGCACAGCACATCCACCCTATTTCCTAAGAAGGAACACAGAATGTTATTATTTAATAGAATATTCAGACTACAAGAAGAGCCTACCCCACAGCCTCATTCCCATGAACAAGGCACCATGGGTGAGTGACCCCAGTGAGACTCAATAAGACAAGACAAGTAGCCAGTCTCAACTGTGACTTTCCTGCAGTAAGTACAGTCAGTTTCAAGATTCCCAAGCCTTTTTGGAAGCGAACTTGTCAGACACCAAGCTGCAGATTATGCTCTTGGCTTAGCAGTCCCATGTTCCAGGGGACCTAGCTGACTCCAGAGACTGGGGACGGGCAAGAAGCCAGGCCACCCCACCACCTACCACCTTCCTTTGCCACAACTTCTCCTTTACTTAAGACCCGGCCCATGCCCCTTCCCCGGCCAGGACTCCTACAACCCAAACAAGCCTAGATGCCTCTCACATCCCCGGAGCACCCCCTACTGTGCTTCCTGACGGCCCTGACCCGTGTGGTCACCAGGTCCCAGCCGCTACAAGCTGCTCTACAACTTCACTTTGATTTCCAAACGCAGGCCGCCTCTCTACATGCATTTGTCACTTTCCCATTATTTCACCACGATGAAGTACAAATTAAATATTGGGTAAATACTCCGTGCCAGGCCCTCAAGTCAGGAGCTACTTTGGCGGCAAAACAAGCACCATGTGATACTGAAATTATTTCCTGGACATCATAAATAAGAGGGGTTTCTAGAGGCACCCTGCAGATGGATTCCCTGCAGCCTAAACGCAATCCCTCACTCGATTGGGCTGTAACATTGACTTAAGAGCAACAAACTTGACTAACATTCCCATGCCAGCAGAACAGTGATCTAGGAGAAGGCACTTTGGAAGAGATTCGCTTTTAACAGGTACTTAATCCAATCCAAGTCCAAGGGACTGCTGATTTGCCCAAGTGCCTTATGTTGACAGGTGAAATAAAATTCTGTCAACTTTATAGTATAAAATGTCAACTCATTATAAATGTTTTCACAGCTGCTGATTCTCTGAGAGATCCAGCCCCCTCCTCCCACCACCCAACACACAACCTCAATCTCAGCCACGTTTAGCGAAACTCACTCCCCCCAGACATTGGCATGGGACGGAAGGGACCCGGACAAACTCTTGACCGTCCGCAGAAGGTAGTGCTCTACCAAACTGCACAAATAAACAACAGTCCCTCCGCTTAAGGCCTTTACAATCTATCCTAATAAGGCGATAAGAGAAAACTTTACAACATAACTAGTGTGGGAAGTACCACTGAGATTAAAAAAATGGTGTGAAAAGACATGAGTGGGGATGAAGGCTGGGGATGGACAGCTGTAAGATTATTCAAGTAAGGCTACCTGCTTGAGAGAGAGCTGTGAATGCACCAGAAATCTACAAAGGCACACAGGTAAATACTTTGCTTTGCTTCGTTGTCTACTTGGTGATATCTCAGAAGATAGGCTGAAGTGCTCCTTACGCAAAAGATCGCAGGCTACTTTGAGATGTTCGGCTCTATCTCGGACAGCGTCAGAGTTTTTATTCAAATATGAAAACTGACACACCCAACTTTAACACTGCTTCAGGAGCAATCTCATGTGGCTGAGCACTGATGTTTCTGTATCTGCCAACAATACACACATTACACTACATGCAATTAATGCACCAGAGCAGAAGCCCTAGAAAGAACTCTAGAGTATAAGGTTCTTGAGATCAAGATCCCACTCAGTGTTTGACATGGCAAATTGCTCTGCCTCATTTTCTTAATGTGACTAGTGCATCTATAAATTCGTTAATGTGAATGACGCTTGTTTCCCTTAACTAGAAGGTAAACAACCATGAAAGCAAGAGTCCCACTTGACTACTGTTGTATCCCCAGCGCTCAGCACACCCTCCTGTACGAAGTAGGTGCTAAATGTATACCTGAAATACTGGAGTGGATGAGCAGGCAGTAAGACAGACACATCTCTCCAGAAACTCTAGACTTTGACAGGGAACCATGACCCGGCAATCTGTGCAGGCTCAGCAATCTGGTGAGATTATCGAGATTATCATTTTCAAAGACTTAATTATCACATTCCTTCTGAAACAGAGTAAGATGATAACTGACACATCTAAGCGTAATTAATGTACCTGACCCTTGGAAATCATCCTTTAAAACGGTCCCTTTAACATCAATGCTTTCCTAAAACGTGAACTGTTCGAGAAAAACATCCACTTGAGGAAATGGACTCTTCATGATTCATTCTTCAGCGTGATGTCTTTAATACTGTAGATTTTAATCCCACCTGATTTCAGCCATTTTTAAAAATACTGTTTCTCAGGGTGCAGTTCAGAAATCTGCGGCTAAAAGCCATCTTTCCGATCGGATTCGCCGCTCCTTCAAGAAAGGTACAGGAAATGTACCACCCATACGAGGAAGACAGCTGGTGGGGGGCGGGGGGAATTTCCCACAGGCACAAAAAGGGCTGGGAAGGCGTAAAACAGAAGGAAAGACTGCAGGAGTCTTTAATAAACGTGATCGCTAGGCCCACGTGGTAGAAGAATAACTTTTTTTTTTTCCTGAGACGGCTCATAACTAAGATCGCCAGAGAGATCGCCAGATGTTAAAGCCATAAGGAACTAAGGAAACGAATTCGCCCCCATCGTGTGGAGTGACAACGGGTACCCCGGCCACGCACAGAACACCAAGATTTAAACGCACGTTCGCTCTGCTTAACTCGGGACTTGTCCACGAGGCAGGAGCTCTTTTCCCCTGAAGCTCTTTTCCCCTTCTACTTAAAAGCCCCCGACACAAGACAGCGATGCTGCTGCCGTCTGTTCCCGCACAGAAATACTTCCAAGTCACACACCGATGCGTCTAGTGCGTTCAAGTAAACAAACGACAGGAACGCTTAAGCTGTTCTCAGGATCGGCGGGCATTCCCAGACAAGACTCCCCGGCTGCAAACCGGGGAGCTCAGTCACCTCCGAGGAGGAGACACGGTGGGGAGGAGGGGGGGGGC
>NW_011494871.1:3956041-3976782 GCF_000754665.1 Bison bison bison
GCCCACTCCCGCGCCGGGCCCGCCCTCTCCCCGCGGACATCTCCCTCCACCTCCCTCCTCCTCCCTGAACGCGCCACTCTGGGAACTCCCGCGCCGGCTCCACCCCGCGCTCGGCCGGGGCGGGGCTCGAGCGGCACCGCCTCCCGCCCGCGGCCCTCGCGGTCCTAGAGCCTCCGCTTCGGGTGAGGGACGAAGAGGGTCGCGGGGGCGACCAGCGCCCATCCTGAAAGGAGCTGACCTCCAGCCTCTAGCACGGCCGAAGGAACAGCTAGCCTCCACTGCCCAGAAAACTGAGGGGCGGTCTCGATAATCCTGGGTGCGATGGGAGGAAACCTGCTTCTGGACGGTTAAAATAGCCCAGGTCATCCAACATCCCAAACAGCTAAAATACAAGGTGGTTTGTCTCTTTTTACACACTTTGGGTGAATAACCTGGGTCAAAACACCATGATTTAGCGAAAGACAAATTAATTCAATAAACGTGAAAGGGGCAAAGAAGAAACTATATATATTTAGCTCTTTGAATCAAGAAAGGTAAATTACGAGGAAGGGGGCGAAGCTGCTTTCCTGCCTGCTTCTTGGCCATAAATTTAGAATTTGGTTATAAATATAGTTTCTAAATATATTTGTTCTGAAAGTCGAGTTGCAAAATAGGAAAGATCTCAACCTAGCAGTGATGATGATGTTCCCAGGGACAAGTAGTCCCGCAAGTGAGAAAAAGGTCCTGTGAGAAATGGTGAAGCTGGTGTTAGCCAGGAGGACAGTTAGCATTTTCCACTTTTGTAAAATGCATCATTGCACCCTGTCCTTCCTGTCAGGCATCTCAGCTTCACTTCTTCCTATTTGAGAAAGAAGTTCAAGTTAATAGAATATAAACTATTGTATTAGCCTGCATGTGTGCTCAGTCACTCAGTCGTGTCTGACTGTTACCGACCCCAAGGACTGTGGCTGGCCAGGCTCCTCTGTCCATGGGATTCTCTAGGCAAGAACACTGGGGTGGGTTGCCATTCCCTTCTCCAGGGGAATCTTCCCCACACAGGGATCAAACCTGCATCTCCTGTGGCTCCTGCATTGGCAGGCGGATTCTCCACCACTGAGCCACCTGGGAAGCCCTTATTGTATTAGAAAGCTGTGATTTTTCACAATTAAAGAACTGTGGTCATGGAATGCTTTTTGGGTTCCCCCATTTCAGTGGAGCAGAAATTCAGACATATATCTAAAATCAGATATTCCTTATCTCCTCAGTTCAAAACATTCAAAAAAACAAAACATTCAAACAAAATTTAGGTGAAAAATAGATTTCTGGTACATGCATGCTGTTTCCATAGTGATTTCCATTATAAGCTTGCTTGGGGGGAAAATAAATTGCAAACAGAATGTAACTAAGTCCCATAGTAGCTGGCCTGATGCTCCAGGCACCTGCCTCCTGGGAAGCCAGGCCCACCCTCTTTGCCCTGATACCTGAGCCAGTACTAGAAAACTCCAAAACACACGTTCAGGGTGTTGGGTGCTCATCTCCCTGTTTCTCTGCCCAGACCGGAAAGTATCACCCACCTGAATTCCTTCTTGCTATGGTCCATTTTGCTTAGGCCCCCAGTGTGTGCCTGGGCCTCCTACCAGTGTCACCATGCCCCTTGATGCTGTCTCCCTATTTGGGTTGACATCTATCTTCATCTTGTCCCATCAAGCAGGTCCGCACCAGAACTTGAGCCCCACCTCTATCTATGCTGCCCACCGAGATCTTTCCTTGTCCATGGAACAGAAGCCACCAGATTTACGTTTAAGTGTAACCCATGGACAGAGGAGCCTGGCAGGCTACAGTCTATAGGATCATAAAGAGTCGGACACAACTGATGAGCTTGCAATCAATCAACAAGGACTTTTCTACATGGATTTCTGGTAGAATTACCAGCGTTGTGTTGGTTGATGTTCAGTTTGCTCAGTCATGTCCAACTCTTTGTGACCCCATGGTCTGTAACACACCAGGCTTCCTTGTCCTTCACCATCTCCCGGAGTTTGTTCAAACTCATATCCATTAAGTCGGTGATGCCATCCAACCATCTCATCCTCTGTTGTCCCCTTTTCCTCCTGCCTTCGATCTTTCCCAGCATCAGGGTATTCTCTAATGAGTCGGCTGTTTGCATCAGGTGGCCAAAGTATTGGAGCTTCAACTTCAGCATCAGCCCTTCCAATATTCAGGATTGATTTCCTTTAGGATTCATGGGTTTGATCTCCTTGCTGTCCAAAGGACTCTCAAGAGTCTTCTCCAACACCACAATTCAAAAGCATCAGTTCTTCAGCACTCAGTCTTCTTTATGGTCCTATTCTCACATCCATACATGACTACTGGAAAAATCAGAGCTTTGACTGTACAGACCTTTGTAATTTAGAGTCATCAAAATTCAGGTGAGGGACTTCCCTGGCGGTCCAGCAGTTAAGACTTTTGTGCTTCCATTGCGGGGGATGCAGGTTTGATCCCTGGTCGGGGAACTAAGATCTCTCATGCCTCACAGTGAGGTCAAAAACTTAAATAAATTGGGTGATATCACAGATCCAAAAAGCAAATATCTCAATGCCTCAGGTCTCCAGCCTAAAGTTGAATAGAAAGATACAAATGTAAAGAAGAGAGTCTTCCATGCACTAGGTGCTACGCTGGTGTGCGTTTTTTGGTTTTTGTTTTCTACCATCTATAATGCTGTTGAAGATAAAATTAAGCTGAAATGTCACACTTTCGCCCCCAGAGCTTGAAAGGGATTATCTGGGTTTAGAACACAGTCTTCACCTGCAGCCATATCAGCTTCACAAAGAGCTTCATTGTATGCAGGGAAAAGATGCGTTTGTGTGCAACTGACTTCTTTCAGGCCTCCCTGAGTGTATCAGCTCCAGTTTATGCCCGGATAACTTCAGGGTCCAACCAAGTAAACAACCTAGGGCCAAGCTGATTCCATTTGGTCAGCACGATATTTATTTAAATGGCTTCATCTGAATAATTTTGCACAATCTTTTATATATTTCCTTGTATAGTTCCTTGCAAGCCACTTTGTATTTTCTGTTCTCTTCCTGCCTCCAGTTCACCAAGTGTCACTTTGTATACTTCTGCTGCCTCTCTCTCCCCTGCAGGCATTAGGGTTTGCAACCAGCTGACATCAGTGAGTGAGCTGTTGCCTGTGATGGGGAGGGAAGGACAGGGTGAGGAGGTGGGGAGAAGTGCGGAAGACACCCACAGTGACAGGATGTGCTTATCAAGGGCTTCTCTGTGCACCAGGCATGGAGTCGGTGCCACCACTACCTCATTCCAGATGAGGAAACAGAGGCCCAGAAAGAATTTTCCAAGCTTGCACAACTAGTAAGCAATAGAACCAGGATTTTAACCCGGCTCCCGAGGTCACACTTCTATATACTCTGCTAACCCAGTAAATGTCAAAGTGCCTCATTTTGATTCTAACAGAATGAGGTTGAAAGGTACTCACTCCTTTGGGACCCAAATCCAGGTTTTAGCTACAAAATATACTCAGAGAGATAGTGCTTTGCCTTACTTTCCTCAATTGGAAGATAAGAGTAATGTTTATGCCTACCCCAGAGGGGTGTGACGGGTGTGATGTTCAGATAGCATCACGGACTCAATGGACTTGAATTGGAGCAAACTCCAGGATATAGTGGAGGACAGAGGAGCACAACTTAGTGACTCAACAACATATTAAAAAAAAGAGAGAGAGAGGAGTGTGACGAGGATAAAACCTGGAGACACGGTTATAAACATGTCTGGCATTCAGCATAGACCGGCAAGCTTTTCGGGGTTTTAATAATCAGGATGGGCGAGTACAGCTCCCAGGCTGCCAGCTCACTCCCTCTGATGGGACAAGGCTCTGCTGTGTGCCAGTCATCTGATCTGTATTTTAGATGCATTTGCTAACAGAAGCTCCCAAGGCCCTTGGACCTGGATCATTTTGTGCTCATTTTACCATGTTTATCTCAGCGCTGCCCACACAGTACAGGGCCAGGGGCCAGACCCAACTGCTGAAAACCCAGGGTCTCTCCCCTTCTCTCTCTGGATCCTTGACAGTTGAGTGAATTAACCTTCTTGGTGGCACTAATTAACATCATCTACCTGTCCAGTTGCATGTGAGAGCTGGATCATAAAGAATGTTGAGCACCAAAGAACTGATGCTTTTGAACTGTGAAACTGATGGTTTCAAATTTGAGAGTCCCTTGGACAGCAAGAAGATCAAACTAGTCAATCCTAAAGGATATCAACCCTGAATATTCATTGAAATGAATGAATGACGGTTGGATGGCATCACCAACTCAACGGACATGAGTTTGAGCAAGCTGCTGAAGATGGTGAAGGACAGCTTGGTGTGCTGCAGTCCATGGGGTCACAAACAGTCAGACATGACTGAGGAACTGAACAACAAAATTCATTGGCAGGACTGATGCTGAAGCTGAAGCTCCAATACTTTGACCATCTGATGCAGAGTCAACTCATTGGAAAAGATTCTGATTCTGGGAAAGATTGAAGGCAGGAGAAGAAGTGGACAACAGAGGATGAGATGTTGGATGGCATCACTGTCTCAATGGACATGAGTTTGAGCAAGCTCCTGGAGACAGTGAAGGATGAGAAGCCTGGAGTGCTGCAGTCCATGGAGTTGCAAAGAGTTGGATATGACTGAGTGACTGAACAACAACAAACTGTCCAGCATGCTAAGTTGCTTCAGTCGTGCCAACTCTGTACAACCCTATGGATTGTAGCCTGCCAGCTCCTCTGTCCATGGGATTTCCCAGGCAAGAAAACTTGAGTGGGTTACCATGCTCTCCTTCAGGGGATCTTCCTGACCCAGGTATCGAACCCACGTCTCTAACGTCTGCTGCATTGGCAGGCAGGTTCTTTACCACTAGTGCCACCTGGGAAGCCCCCCCATAATTTAATCAAAACAATGATGTTCTTTTGTTGGTCAATCAACAAATCAGTGACTGTCTTTTCAAGGCTGATTTCTAATTCAGACCAATGTAGTTGAACCATATGCTCTATGGATATACAACTCTATTTTGCTGGGCAGCATGGCATTGTAGCTAATATATCTAAAACTTTGTCATTGTTTAAATCTAGGTCTTCAAATAGAGGGTCAAAGGCACAGCCCCTTTATACTCTATTTAAAACTGAAAAAAAATTAGTTCATTCCTTAAAACCAATATCAATTGGTCATCTACTGACCAATTTAAGAGAAATCTGTGGCCTCAGGAGTACATGGTCCTTTGGGGACGAACAGGTGAGTTTTACGGAAAACGAGCTGAGAGAGTGAAGCATGTCTGCCTGCAGGAGGGACGAGCTGAGACCAGCTTCACAACCTGGGAGAACAGGATGAACAGTGGTGAGGGAAGGGACCACAGAGGACACCCATCTGAGCCTGAGGCTCGTCTAAGGCTGGGGCACTGAGTGGTCCATGGTATCTGTGGAGATGAGGGTGGAGTGTTAAGGGGATGCAATCCAACCTACAATGACCAACAAGGGCTATGGTCTCTGGAACCTCTATGGCTATCTCCATCCTTACTAAGTGGGAGAAGCAGCCTACTCCACTGTTTCCTGGGACTTCCCTGGTGGTCCAGTGGCTAAGACTCCATGCTCCCAATGCAGGGGGCCCTGGGTTTGATCCCTGGTCAGGGAACTAGATCCCACATGCTGCAACTACAACCTGGAGCAGCCAAGTAAATAAATACATGGACACATGTATATGTATGGCTGAGTCCCTTTGCTGTTCACCTGAAACCATCACAACATCATTAACTGGCTATAGTGGTACCCCAATACAAAATGAACTGTTTAATAAAAATAAATAAATATTAAAAAAGAGAGAAACCTGTTTCTCGTCCTTCCTATTCTCTATTTGGATTCTTCATCCTGCCGTTTTTGAGCCTAAACACGGTAGAGAATCTCAAGGAGACACCAAACTAACTGATCTGTAACTGGGGAGAAAAACCGTGACTTCTGGTGAGCACAGCGGTAACCCAGAATGGTTTGTTCAGTGCTTGGCTCCTTACTAAGCAGGGCCTGACTGTGGGAGGCTGGGGAGAAAACTGGGGAGCATCCTAGCTGATTAGAAAAAGTGCAAAAGCTGCTGAGTGTGACTTGAGAAGTGGATATGTTTTCAAATGGTTTCAATCAGCCACTCTATCTCCTGTGAAAAGGGGGGAACACAGAGAGAGAACCATAGAGTGACAACCTTGGATACAAATGTGAGCCATTCCAGTCATACGATTACTCAACTTTGTGCATCTGAATTGCAGTTTTTTAGTGACACGTATCTGTTGAATACTTCCGACACTTCAGGAACAAAAAGCTTGCTCCTTCGAGAAGCTTGCCATCTAGTTGAGAGAGAAGACGTTTACACAAACCACTTTAAGTCAGCTAAGTACCAACTGTGTGATTTGTAGCATTATCATTGTGCAGAGAAGAAGGTGCTTGTTTCTTCTTTAGGTCATCCAGAATTCTACCACTTACTGGAGAGTAGGGTCATCTGATCCAAAGGGAAAAATTGGAAAATCTCAGAGTAACATAATTATATCTTTTAAGTAACACTCACCTCCGTCTTCTTCCTCAAACACCAACGAGCTCCAAGCCATTTCTGAGCCTCTGTACTGGCCATTCCTTCTCCCAGGAACACTCTCCTCCTTTACATGGTCACCTTCTCCAGGAGGCCCACTCTGATGCCACCGTGTGTAAATCTGTGATAACTGGAACCCTGTCTGTTTTAGAGCTATCCCCAAGGCCTGAGAAAGAACAGTTAAGTGTTCAGTGAATAAACGTCAGTGAATGAACAGAAACTGATAAACACCTACTCTTTAAGCATGTCCCCTCCAGAGCAGGTAGAACTGTTTTATGCTGAATAATCCATGCAGTGAATGTGAAGTCTCTGAAAGCACTCAGAGACACTCCAGTGCTTCTCTGAGTCTCTTCCGTCTGGAGTTTCGCATTTTCATTTCAGCATTTGCTCAGCTCTTGTAAGAAAGTGCATCAGGAAAAAAAAAAGAGAGAAAATGCACTTTGTGGATTCTGAGAGTCTGAAGCACCTACATCTAACTTCCCCAATCATGACTCTGACTTTCTTGATTGTGCCTTTAGGATTTTTCTGTGGAGGCAGCATCTTACTTCATCCTGACCTCTCCTTATGACTTACTTCTCAAAAATGTCAGGGCAGTTTTTCTCTATGATTCACCAGAATTTAACCATGTACTTGGAGTTTGTATTGTAAACGTTTGCCTCTGACCTGTGATTTTATTGCCATTTTTGCATCTTACCACCCACCGGGCCTCCTGTGCGCTTGACTTTGAGGAGCCTGCCAAGGGCACCTAGTATGGGGCAGTGTAGCCCCCGGGGGTTTCCTGAGACGCGCAAGCTCTGTCATCACTTGAGACAGACAGGCGTGACACCCACTTCTTCTTTTTAGAAGAATCTTCTATTAAAATAGCCGAGCATAGTGATGTTAGACAAAGGCAAAAATTCCAAAGTATATTTAGCATACAGAAACTCTTGTTGAACATACAGGAAACTGTTCATGGTGATTTCCCAGGACTGAGGAAGTGGGAATGGGTGCAAACTCTTTATGCTTTTTGAGTTTGGGAATATGCAAAAGTATGTCAATTTCAAACGTTGAGTAAATTGAATTTTTTTAAACCAAAAGATGTAGTTATGTGACAATATTTTAAAATTATTGGGCACAATCTAAATTCTTTTTTTAATTTTAAGTAACTTGTCAGTGGGAGCCTAGTTCAGTCTGGTCCATCTCTGCCTAAATAGAACACACATTTGACGTCTGACACTACCTCCTGTAAGACTCTGGACTCTTCTGTCTGCACTAGCTCAGACTCTGTGAGTTAAGAAAGATAGCAGTCTCTTTACAGAAGGGCAAGCTTTTGTCTGCCTGCCTCAAGAGGGCTAGCCATGGGTATTTCTCCTGCTCTGGTGGCTCAGAGGTTAAAGCGTCTGCCTGCAATGCGGGAGATGCGGGTTCGATCCCTGAGCTGGGAAGATCCCCTGGAGAAGGAAATGGCAACCCACTCCAGTATTCTTGCCTGGAGAATCCCATGGAGGGAAGAGCCTAGTAGGCTACAATCCACAGGGTCTCAAAGACACGACTGAGCTACTTCACTTTCACTTTCACTTTCTGTCAAAAGGAAGAGGTCGTGGAGGAAATGAGAGATGGGAAGAAAGGAGGTGAACACAGAAAACCCTGTCTGTTCTCCTGTTCCTGGTGCTCCATCCTCAAGGCCCAAGTGGAAAAGAGATGATATTTCTTTTCATCTCTTTTGAGATCACCCTCATGTGATCATATAACCAATGAACCAACGACCACCATCACGTGACCTCCTGCCTGACACCTGTCCAGGAAACAATCCAGTGCTTTTCTCCAGAAGAGTGCTCATCCTCCCAGACACTTCTGCATCTTAACCTTTTCTAGGTGTTTTTGTAGGACTTTTTTTTTTTTTTTTTGCTTTAGCCTTTCCCAATTCCTTCTGGCCAATTCTACTAAGCATAGTGTG
Source organism: Bison bison bison (assembly GCF_000754665.1). NCBI lineage: Eukaryota > Metazoa > Chordata > Mammalia > Artiodactyla > Bovidae > Bison > Bison bison. Next base: position 3,964,576 of record NW_011494871.1, read on the forward strand.
TGTGTGTGTGTCTGTGTTAGTCGCTCAGTCATGTCCGACTCTGTGATTCTATGGACTGTAGCCCACCAGGCTCCTCTGTCCATGGAAGTCTCCAGGTCAGAATACTAGAGTGGGTAGCCATTCCCTTCTCCAGGGGATCTTCCCAACCCAGAGGTCAAAGTCAGGTCTCCTGCATTGCAGGCCAATTCTTTACTGTCTGAGCCACCAGAGAAGCTCACCAAGCATAGTAGAAAATTTATTTCTCTTTTGAACAACAGTTACACACAGGAGCAGATATATCTGCTTACTGGCACAAAGCTTAAGCAAAAATGACAGATGATACCAGAATTTCTTTCAACAGGTCTTCCAGGGAACAGGGAAACGCACGCCCATCTGTTCAAGGCTCAAGCCAGGGGCTGCTGCTTCTGACAAACTGGCCACACCTGGTCCCACTGCTCCCTCATCTTCGCTGCCTGCAAGCGGCAAGGAGCTTTTTAAGGCTTCAATAGTTAATCATTCGTAAGAAATAGGAAACAGACATCGAAAATAATAAATAAGGGAAAAACAAAGTTGTATAAAACTCTCTGGTAGTTAGCAGTGGTCGACTTCTGAAATACTAGAGGGTTTCAACTTAAAATTAGGGCATCTCAGACTTCCCTGGTGGTACAGTGGATAGGAATCCGGCTGCCAACGCAGGGAACGTGGGCTCAATCTCTGGTCTGGGAAGATCCCACGTACCTCGGAGCAATGAAGCCCATGTACCACAACTGCCGAGCCCACACGCCCTAAAGCCTGTGCTCTGCAGGAAGAGAAGCCACTGCAGTGAGAAGCCCACACACTCAATGAAGAGAACCCACTCACCGCAACTAGAGAAAGCCCTCGAGTGGCAATGAAGACCCCGTGTAGCCAATAGTAAGTAAATAAATTTTTTTAAAAAGTATTAGGGTGTCACCTTGGTTGGATCCCTCCCCTTCACCCCCACAGGGTGTCCAGTTTGTGATCCTGAACAAACTCTTCACCCTCTAAGCTTCAGTTTCCTCTTTATTGCAAAGGGGAAGACCCTGACGTCATCAGCTTGTTGGGGAGATTAAACGAGATACTGCATGTAAGGACTGGCCTCCGCTGGCCCCCAGGCTGAGTGACATAAGAGAGTGCATGACCGTTCTCATGAATTCTTTCCAATTTTCTCTTCAACAAGATGATTCAGTCAGAACAGTGTGTGGTTGCTTGATTCGAAGAGCAATGAATTCACAGTAGCCAGAGGTGGAAACAACCCGTGTCCATCGATGGATGAATGGATAAACAAACTATAGCAAATACACATAATGGAATATTATTTGGCCTGGAACAGGAACAACGTTCTGATGCATACTACAGCATGGAAGTGCTTTGAGGCCATGATGCTAAGTGAAATAAGCCAGTCACAAAAGGCCATACTGTATAATTCCGCTCACATGAAGTACCTAAATGATCAGAGGCTTCCCTGGCAGTCCAATGGTTAAGACTCTGTGCTTCCACTGCAGTGGCACAGGTTCAATCCCTGGCCAAGGAATTAAGATCCCATGTGCCATGGAATGTGGCCAATAAATAAATAATAAAATGGGTTGAATGCATAGAGACAAGGAGAATGGTGGCTGCCAGGGGACAGGGAGGAGGGAAATGGAGAGTTAGTGTTTAATGAGTACAGAGTCTCTATCAAGGATGATGAAAAGGTCTGGGGTATGGACAATGGTGATGGCGCACAGCAACATGAACACATTTAATGCCAATGGACTTTGTACTTAATAATGTTAATATGGTAAATTTTATGCTATGGATTATACACTTCACCAAAATAAAAAATAATCACGAAAAATACTCACCAAGGACTTATACACAGACAGGGTCAATGCATTCATTTAGACTGAGTTCCTTCGCCCTTTGGGCCCCACACTGACCTGACTACAGCTTCTCTTCTGCCACCCCGTATGCCTCCCCGACCTAAGGCCTGCCTTCGAGTGCCCCCATGGGTCTGCCCAGGCGTCCCCGCTCCTTTCTGAATCACTACTAGGATGCGGAGGCTACAAACACACCAGGCACGCCTGTGGCTCAGTGTAAAACCAGGCCTCTCTCGGTTCCTGCCCCACTGCCCATCTGCTTCAGCACTTCTCTTTCACGGGCTTCCCTGGGCCCCGTGAGTCACCTGGACTCCTCTTTTCCACCTGTGCTGACCCCTTGGATGGAGTGACTCAGCCCTTGGATTGCCCGCTTGGCTGGGCACTTGGCCTTGTGAGGTTCAGCTTCCTGTGTCGGTTCCCTGATAACTCTTCAGAGTCTGCCAAGCAGCTGAAGTCATTCTCTGCTTGTCTCCAGCAGAAGCCACCAGGCTCTGAGGCTGGGAACATGAGCGTCACCCATTTCTGCCTTCCCTCCTCTGCCCCTCCATCAGGGCCACCTCAGGAGCACCTAGTCTTTGGAACACACCCTTGCATCCTGCTAGAAGCCTCTGCGTGCACCTCTGGTCTGGCTCCCTCCTCCAGTCTGGTGTGCCCCCTCTATTCTGTGTTCCTCCTCCAGTCTTGTCTCTCTCCTCTGGTCTGTGTCCCTCCTCTGGTCTGGTCTCCCTCCTCTGATCTGTGTCCCTCCTCTGGTCTGGTCTCTCTCCTCTGGTCTGGTCTCACTCCTCTGGTCTGTGTCCCTCCAGACCTTTCTCCCCATCATGGCCAGAGCTGTTGTCCCAAACGCAGATCTGGTCATGCTGCTCTCCTGCCAAGAAGCCCCACAGGCCCCAACCCTGGAGGACACGCCTGGGCTCCTTGCTCACCAGAATACACCCCTCACACAGGCACCTGCCATACCAGCCCAGCCCCTCCCTCACCACAACACACAAACATCTCCCCATCCCTGCGGGCTTCCGCCAAGGCACACATAGCATGGTTTGCCCAGAGCGGTCTCTGCTTACACCTGTTGTTCGGTGTAATTACGAATAGCCTTCTTTTTACTCTCCACAGTGTCCTGGTTTGGGCAACAAGGTACGTGGTCACTGCATTTGCCCTAATTCTTCATCCTTCATGATCTGCTCCCTGTTGGAGGTGTGGGAAGCCTTGCCCACTTGGCTTTCTCTGTGTGACTTCATGACAGTGTTCACCGTGGTGCATTGTTAGGGAACTGTCTGTCTTCCCTGCTAGACTCCTTGATCTTAGGTGTGCTCAGTCACTCAGTCATGTCCAACTCTTCATGACCCCACGGACTGTAGCCCGCCAGGATCCTCTGTCCACGGGATTTCCCAGACAAGAATACTGGAGAGGGTTGCCATTTCCTCCTCCAGGGGATCTTCCCGACACAGGGATCAAACCTGTGTCTCTGATGTCTCCTGCATTGGCAGGTGGATTCCTTACCACCAAGCCACCTGGGAAGCCCATCCTTAAGTCTTGTATATCTTCTCGTCCCCAGCACTCAGAAGAATCCCTGACATAAAGTAGGTGGGCAATTAAACTTTGCCAAAGAGGAATGGAATAGATGAATTCATTCATTAAGTGAGAATTCTGTGCCCAACACTGTTCCAGGTTCTTGGCAAAGCAGGTGACCATCCACATTCTCGTGGAGTTCCTCCACATTTAAGTGGAGAAAACAGACACAAGTAAGTTTCTGAGCAGATCACTGGCAGGGTACAGGTGTGGAATTTGCTGGGTGACTAAGCAGGCTCGCCCCCAGACCTGCTCTGTAGGTCAGCTCTCCTTGAGGCATGAGACTGTCTGGGGGATGAGGGCCAACCTGGCCAAAGCAAGCATTCGGTCAGAAGGGAAGAAGCAAAATGTGATGACGAGAGGGGGTTCACGGAGATGCTAGGATGCTGGCTTTGACGATGGTAGAAAGGGATAAGCCAAGGAATGTGGATGGTCCCTTGAAGCTGGAAAAGACAAGGAAATGACCCCTCCCTAGAGTGTCCAGAAAGGAATTCAGCCTGGCCCAGACCTTGAGTTTAGCCCAGTGAGGCATGTGTCAGACTTCTGATCTTCAGAACCAGAAGACAAAACATTTAAGCTCTAAAAAACAGGGAGAAGAGAAGAAGCAAGGAAGAGAGGCTAGGTAAATGTGTCCACTGGGAGTAGGACTGGGGGAACGATCCACCTCCAGGCCAGAGCTGCCTCCAGTAGAGTCTTCTTTCCACCCTGTCAGCGTACTTCTGGGACAGTGCATTTAACGGTATGTTTGAATGTTACTCAGAGTGTTATTGTAAAGCTCTGGGTGAATACCCTGCCTTCCTGCCCAGGCACATGCCATGTTAGAACCTGTTCACACTAGTTACATGCTCAGGACCTGCCAACCTTGTCCTGAAAACTTTCCTCGACCATCCCTGCTCCCTAACTCTTACATCAAACACCACTCATTGTCATTTTTAGTAATTAGAATACCAGATCTTCAGGAAAATACCCCCAGAGAGATTGCTCCCATTCAAATATAAAAATGAAAACAACAGACATGAAAAAGGCAATACCGTCTATTTTGTTGACATAGTTCGAACAGAAGAAGCCACCCAGGGAAAGAGTCAAGGTACCAGATCTCTAGGATTAAGCATACCCTGGAAAGCCCTAAATATCCTTCCTCCTGGTTCTACTATGAAATGGTCTGAGAAAGTCTCAACCCTAAAACCAAAGCACATCAAAGAAAATTTCTTCTCACTGTTTTCTTTTTTTCTTCCCTTGAGAGATGGTGGAGTAGCAGTTCTGTGGATGAGAATATCAAGCAGGCATTTTGATGATGCAGGTAATGAAGCTGGTTGGAGAAAATGGGAACTGCATTGGAAAATACCAAATGAATTCTTTTGTGTTCTCCTGTTCTAATGCCTGGGTCAAAGCAACCCAAACCAACCGCAGTTCTGCAACACCAGGTGAGTATTCCAGGGAGGCCAAATCCTGCTCCATCCAGCAATCCATCACCTGTTTGAACCTAAAAGATCTCACTCTTTATCTTTCTGCCTTCTTTCCATGCCACTACTCTAATTTAAATAATTTCCCTGCTGCCAAGACTGCAGTAGATTCTTCTTTCCTTTTTGCTTTTTGTTATGAAAATTTTCAAATATATTAAAAAAGCAGGGGGAATAGTAACCCAATTTACCCATTGGGTAAATACAACCCAACTTACCCATTGAATAAACAGAACCCAATTTACTCATCATCCAATTTTTCTACAGAAAATTTGCATGTAGTAAAATGCATGGATTTTAAGTGTACAATATGCTTTGATAAATCATATGCTTGTTTGAGGCTTCCCTGTGGTACAGTGGTAAAGAATCTGCCTGCCAATGCAGGAGACGCAGGAGATTTGGATTCAATCCCTGGGTTGTGAATATCCTCTGGAGTAGGAAATGGCAACCCCTTCCAGTATTCTTGCCTGGAAAATTCCATGGACAGAGGAGTCTGGTGAGCTACAGTCCATGGGGTTGCATAGAGTTGGACAAAAAACTCAGCATGCATGCATATACTTGTTTGACTGCCACACCCTATCAATATAAAGAATTTTCCCATCACCCCAGAAAGCTCCTTTGCCATCACCCAGTTTGGCAGTTATCAATACAAAGCCACGCTTGTTTCATCTGTACCCCTACTCCTGGACATCTCAGGACGACTTTGAAGAAAATCCAGATATCTTCTTACTTTATCTGTAAATATTTCTTTGTATTTCTTTGAGATCACCAAACTATTATTCTCACACCTAAAAGAACAATAATTGTTTAACATTGTCAAATACCCAGTCTGCATCTATATTCCCCCAATTATCTTTTAACAGATTTACACTTGGTTCTTCATCTTTGGTCTATTTCACTGATTTTGAAAACCACTGCAGGTGAACATTTCCAGTCCACCATCGTGATTATCTACTGTGTGCTCCTTAGTCTAGCATACTTGGACTTGACAGATAACTTTCCCATTTAAATTCCAATGCTCCTCTTCATGCAGCTTATCCTCCTACCAAAGAAAACTAGGTTTTATATGAATAAACCTGTTTCCTCATGGCTGGGAATTTGATTATGTGTCTCTTCCCTTTACCCTGCCCACAAACGTTTGTTAAATGTTTTCTGGACACCTACTAAGAACCAGGAATGAGCTTATAGCGAGGGAATCAGTAGGGAACAAGATAAACCTAATTCCTACCCTCTGGGAAATCATGGCTTCCTCCCCTCTCTGCCTGTTGGAACCTTAGTTACTTTAAGTGCTCGTTGTTCAGTAGTGTCTGACTTTTCGGGACTGCATAGACTGTAGCCCACCAGGCTTCTCTGTCCATGGGATCTCCCAGGCAAGAATACTCCAGTGGGTTGACACTTCCTCCTCCAGGAGATTTTCCCGACCCAGGGATCCAACCCTCGTCTCTTGCATCTCCTGCATTGGCAGCATGGTCTCTGTCTCCTCTGTTCTGTTCCTCACTGATGACTCTCGCTCTGTTTCTTCTTTCCTACACTGGGCTCTACTTCTTCCCCCACTGAACGCAGATTTGTGGGCTTGTGACCCTAATTTAAGTCTTCCCTCAGTCTCTGGTCCCCCAATCATGTCCCTGGTCAGGATCTCAGAGCCCTGTCACTTCAAATCCATTCATCTCACATCTTTGACCCTGAAGCCAGAGTCCTGGACCAGAACTGATCTTTATCATACTTCCCACCCCCCCACTTACAAGCATTAAAAAGCCTCTGCAAATTGAAAAGGAATGGTTGCATATTATTCTTTTATGTTCAGCCATAATTGTCTTAACCATTGTCCTAATATTGACCTTAGATTAGTTTTCAGTTTGTCACTGTTATGAATAACATTTCAGTGAATATTTTTGTAAATAAATCTTTAGGCATATATCAGGTGACTGTCTTAGGTCTGGTTTGTGGAAGCAAAAGTACTGACATAAAATATGGCACAGGGACTTCCCTGGTGGTCCAGGGTTTAGAAATCAAGCTTCCACTGCAAGCAGTACCATCCCAGGTCCAGAACTAAGATCCCTCATGCCCCAGGGTGTGGCCAAAGAAAAAAAAATTAAACATACAGTATATAGATTTGATACATAGTGCTAACTTGATTTTAGAGACAGCGTGCAAACATACACTCCCACAGCAGAGAATCTGTGTATGTCTTGTGACATTGTTGCTAACCTTGGGCATTGTTGGCAAACTAGAGAACAAAAGGGAATTCTGGAATAAAAAGGAGCTTTTTCAACAGGATCAAGAGTATGTACGAAAAATATACAACTAGCATCATAGTTAATGGATTCAGACCAAAGGGTTTCTCCCTAAGATCAGAACAAAGCAAGAATGTGCACTCCAACCAAATCTATTTAACAGAGCATTACTTTAAAATGTTTGCTAAGGTGAGATATTTTAAATCACTGTGTATTTTAATTTGTATCTCTTTGTTTTTGAGAATAACTTTTGTTATATTTAGTAGCTGTTTGTACCTCTTCTTTCATGAATTTTGTATCTGTAGTCTTTCCCTATGCTTCTGTTGGTGTCCTATGGTTTTTTAAGTTATTTTTGTGAGCTCTCTATATTTTTGTCTGGTATATTTAGTTTTACAAATCTGTAGTTTGCTTTTTTGAATGCCACATTTTTGCAATACAGAATTTTATTTTTTTAATAGTGATCAAAACTATGGAGTTTGTCTCTTTTTAAGTGGTTTGGAAAAGACCCCCATGCTGGAAAAGATTGAGAGCAAGAGGAGAAGAGGGCAGCAGAGGTTAAGTTGGTTGGATGGCATCACTGACTCAATGGACATAAGTTTGAGCAAACTCCAGGAGATAGTGAAGGACAGGGAAGCCTGGAGTGCTGCAGTCCATGGGGTCGCAAAGAGTCGGACACAACTGAGTGACTGAACAACAAGGAGTGGTTTTTATGCTTCACCATTTGTTCTTACAGTACTGCACGATACTATAGAAACTCTACTGCTCCCATATTCAAGTACTAGTTGGGTAGTTCAAAGCTATAACCAATTTAGCTATGAAAAATAGCTTTTATATCTTGCAGCTGATATTATTTGTATCATTACAGTGCATCAGCATGAAAAAAAAATGGCTCAGAGAATCTAATTTGCAATATTGGTTCAAAGTTACAATGTGTAGGATTTATACTCATGAGTCACACTTTCATATGTGGCTCTCAATTAAAAAGATGGTGAGATCGATTATTCAAGAAGCAGAGGAGCATAAAAATGTATGACAGAATTTCATGGGGAAAGATTGCTTAATTTGGGCTGAAAGTTCACCTTACTAATTGTTCAAAATGCAAATGGAGAAGAGTTTTCTCCTGTTAAAGAACAGCTAAAGGAGAATTAAAAAAGAATGGTTATTTTCACGTGCCATCAATCAATAGTTTATTGAGTATATTGCGTGTTGAATTTTCCCAAGGTTGTTAGTCTAAAAGGGGATGATTTTTAAATGTTAGTTTATTAAGTGACATCGAAGAATCTTTTATTTGACTTTATTTGTAGCTTAAGTCATGTATAATATCTGCAAGTTAATAGCTGAGAAATTACTGTATTTTTATTATACTTCGTGTTCTTTTGTCTCGTGATGAGTTTGGATATGAGTCAGTAAGACAAGTACAAGAGTAAGTACTTTCCAGAATTAATCTAAGCATTTGATGAATAAGATTTGTATGATATCAGTATTCTCAACATAAAACAAAGGGAGAGTCCAGATGAAGCAATTTAAGAGAATAATTTAGACAGAAGTACAAGAAAGAATCGTGGATTACTGAACTTCAAAAAGAATGCATCTATCAATCACAATTTCAAAATACATCAGTGGAAAGAGAGGAAAATTATGCTACCCAGCACTGTTGAAAGGTGCTCTGATGTTGGAAACACTCGCCATTCAGGCCCCTGGCTGCCTTGCTCGCTCTGCTTCCCCTCTGCCCAGTTCAGTCCAGGCTTTCTAGAATTTGCTTTCTGTCTCAGCAGTGCGCCTGCATGGAGCAGGGACTCAGTGAATGGTAGCTATTATGAACACCTTTTTGATAGGTCCTTAGGGAACAGAATCCACATTCATATAAAGTACCAAGATGGTGGGCTCTGGGGCCAGGCTGTCCGATGCAAATCCTGTATCCACTCTTAACCAACTGTGTGACCTTGAGCATGTTATTTACCTCTCGGTGTCAGTGTACTTTCATTGAAAAAGAAAATAAAAGCAGCATCATACTAGCATGTGTATCAGGATTAATATCAAGGCGTACCAAATACCTGCTAGAGAGTAAGCATTTAGTGGTGCGTCCATGCTCAGTCATGTCCAACTCTTTGTGACCCCATGGACTGTAGCCCACCAGGATCCTCTGCCCATGGGATTCTCCAGGCAAGAATGCTGGAGAGAGTTGCCATTTCCTCCTCCAGGGGATCTTCCCAATCCAGGGATCGAACCCTCATCTCCTGCGTCTCCTACATTGGCAGGCAGATTCTTTACCACTCAGCCACCTGGGAAGCCCAGTAAGCATTTGGTACACTTGAGCTATTCTTACACAGAGGAGAGGAAAACAACCAGCTAGATAGTCTCTGTATCATTCTCTGCCAGTGAAACAAAACAAAACATATACAAACACCTCCTAAGGCCATTGAGTCAAGTTTAGCTGCGTGAAATAAATACATACTCTTGCCTCTACATACACACACACAGATACACACACACACACACACACACACACACAAAAGGCTTATGAAAATAGAAATGAATATCTCTCACACACAAAACAAGCCAGAAGGTAGGCAGCCCAGGCTGCTCTAACATGATCATCTGGATCCAGGCCAATAGTTGTACAGGTCTCTCTCCGAAGACAGCATCCTCATGGCCCCTAAAGGTGCTTGGTCCCTACCATCTCATCTCCTTTTCCAGCAAGGAGAAGGGAGAAAGGGTCGCAGGGTCTGCGCTTACCCTTTAAAATTATTTGTCAGTCGTCACATGCAACACTTCCAAAATCATTCCGCTGATCACAGCCCCATTGAGCTAGGAAGGAGCCTGAGAAAGAGTCCCTACTCTGAGGGGTCACTTGTCCAGCCAGTAACTGGGGGTTTGATTACAAAGGAGAAAATGGACATCAGGGAGGACAGCAGCCTAGCAGATAAGGACCTGGTTCAGAGCAAGAAACATAATGGGAATATTTAAGAGAAACGAGGGTAATCCCCCAACTGTGTATTTGCATCCTTATTTGTCAGGGCACAGTTGTCAGTGGTTTACTTCATTGTGTTTTATGTTTTAATCCTAAGAATTATGAAAAGGATTATGGTCTCATCCCTCCTGGAAATGCTCTGCAGAAGAGTATCCAACTCATTCGGACCTCAACTTTTAGAGAGGAAAAGGGCTTAGGGAGGATTTCAAAGAAAAGCCATCTGATGACTAAGATGACTAACCACTCAGAATGATAAAACCGAGGTCGGACCTTTAAGAAAGGGGTGTGAGTCATCCAGGGAGAGAAATGGCTCCAGAGTGACTAAAGAATGATCTCCTGCTACAAAAGGACTCTGCTCCTGAGGAGAGGGGAGGGGAGGAGGGGAGCAAGGATGGCCAGCCAGCTGTTCATTTCCATTGAGACTGGAGAGATGCGAAGGAGAAGCAAAAGTGACTTAGGGTGACCCATAAGGAGAAGTGTGCTGACAAGGCGGCATTAAATACTGCAAGTATTCAATACCTCGGCATGTGCTCCTCCCCCCAGAAGGGGCTGGCAGCAGGTAGAGACAGTAGGTGAACCCCCTGAACATCAAAGGTCTTCTCTCCCATGCCTGTTTCCCTCATGGTATAACTATGTTTCAGAGCTCAGAAAAGGGATACTATGATGATCTGAAAGGTAATGTCTGGTTTTGCCTGTGCATGAAAAGTAAGAACGACACAATGTCAGTGTATTGCAGAACAGACCCTATAAGGAGAAAGGAATGAATTTTCCATGATTTAAGATACAAATTATAATAATAATGCTTGGCTTTCCAGTCAGGATGCACTTCATCCTCTGCATGTGTTAAGCAATGCCAAACAAAATATATGCAGAGAAAAGAAAAACAGATAGAACATGGCTCAGAAATAAGACAGTTACTTATGAGGGCAAGAAAGAGAAAAGAGCTGAGTGGGACCTGGGTCATGGGTCTCAAAACAGGCAGTGGCAGCTGGGAGTCTCCTCTATCCATGGGATTCTCCAAGCAAGAATACTGGAGTGGGTAGCCGTTCCCTTCTCCAAGGGATCTTCCCAATCCAGGGATCGAACCTGGGTCTCCTGCATCGCAGGCAGGTTCTTTACCACTGAGCCCCCAGAGAAGCCCTTAACATCAGAATCCAATTATTCACTTGTTTATCAAGTGTGCACTATGTCATGCTGGTTTCCATTTGTATCTCTGACCCAGTCTCCGCTTTCTCTGCTCTGCCTCCTGTCCCACGGTCTAACCTATAGGATTGGGTTTTATTTGGATTTGAGTACCTGGAGGCACCAGCAGGAGCTTGGAGACTGGCTGGCGTGTTTATAACCCCGGCTTCCTCATCAGGGTTGCTGTGGGTTGGCTGCTCCAAAGGCAACACTTTCTGGCACCTCAGTTCAGTTCAGTTGCTCAGTCATGTCCAACTCTTTGAGATCCCAAGGACTGTAGCATGCTAGGCTTCCCTGTCCATCACCAACTCCCAGAGCTTGCTCAAACTCATGTCCATTGAGTTGGTGATGCCATCCAACCATCTCATCTTCCGTCCTCCCCTTCTCCTCCTGCCTTCAATCTTTCCCAGCATCAAGGTCTTTTCCAATGAGTCAATTCTTCACATCAGGTGGCCAAAGTATTGGAGTTTCAGCTTCAGTATCAGTCCTTCCAATGAATATTCAGGACTGATTTCCTTTAGGATGGACTGGTTGGATTTCCTTTCAGTCCAAGGGACTCTCAAGAGTTTTCTCCAATACCACAGTTCAAAAGCATCAATTCCTCAGCACTCAGCTTTCTTTATAGTCCGACTCTCACATCCATACATGACTACTGGAAAAACCGTAGCTTTGACGAGACAGGCCTTTATCTGCAAAGTAATGTCTCTACTTTTGAATATGCTGTCTAGGTTGGTCATAGCTTTTCTTCCAAGGAGCAAGCATCTTTTAACTTCATGGCTGCAGTCACCATCTGCAGTGATTCTGGAGCCCAAGAAAATAAAGTCTGTCACTGTTTCCATTGTTCTGGCACCTCAGTTCAGTTCAGTTCAGTCGCTCAGTCGTGTCCGACTCTTTGTGACCCCATGAATCGCAGCACGCTAGGCCTCCCTGTCCAT
>NW_011494871.1:3976882-3977757 GCF_000754665.1 Bison bison bison
TGATGCCATCCAACCATCTCATCTTCCGTCCTCCCCTTCTCCTCCTGCCTTCAATCCCTCCCAGCATCAAGGTCTTTTCCAATGAGTCAACTCTTTGCATGAGGTGGCCAAAGTATTGGAGTTTCAGCTTCAGCATCAGTCCTTCCAATGAACACCCAGGACTGATCTCTTTTAGGATAGACTGGTTGGATCTTCTTGCAGTCCAAGGGACTCTCAAGAGTCTTCTCCAACACCACAGTTCAAAAGCATCAATACTTCAGTGCTCAGCTTTCTTCACAGTCCAACTCTCTGGCACCTAGTATGCACCAAATTATCTGTAAAATGCTTTTACTACCCTCCTTCTCCATCAGCAAAAAAATTAAAAGCAGTTTGTCTTCATGTGTCAAGGACAACACTCTATTGTAACTGTTCTGCCTCAGAACTAAATCAAATCCTGCTGTTTGGACCCAATCAGGAGAGCGCTTGTTTGCATCGATACTCTGCAGAACGTCATGCTGGTCTATTACTCTGATGGCATTATGCTAATTGGATCGGGGAGCAGGAGGTGGCAGGAGCCTTAGGTGCATTGGCAAAACACGTGCCAAGGAGTTGGGAGCTAACCCCCTGGGAAGTCCAGGGGCTGCTGCATCATTGATGGTCCCAGGGGCCTGGGGCATGCTGGGCTGTCTTCTGCAAGTGGGAGATAGCTGCTGTGCCCCGCCCCACACCCCCTGGGAGACACAGCACTGAGATATTAGAGGCAACTTCAGCCACGTGTTGCTGTGTGCCCCTCTGACCGACTCACCAGGTAACCTACCAGGCTGCCCATTTTGAATGGGCACAGGGTATGAAAGGTTCTGAAACAAATCCAGGCTGTGTTACAAGCCCTGTGAGCT
>NW_011494871.1:3977857-4004795 GCF_000754665.1 Bison bison bison
GGGAGGGCCTGGGAAGACCCAATAAGAGCCAAGTAAAGCCAACTGCTGATAAATAATTTTTTTCAGTAATTTTTTTTGTTTTTACTTGCACTGATTCTTCATTGCTGTGAGCGGATACTTTCTCTAGTTTCAATGAGTGGGTGCTACTCTTTGTTGCAATGAGTGGGCTTCTCAGTGCAGTGGCTTCTCTTATTGCTGAACACAGGCTCTAGGCTCACAGGCTGCAGTACTTATGGTGCATGGGCTTAGTTACTCCTCAGCATGTGGGATCTTCCTGGACCATGGATCGAAGCCATATCCCCTGCACTGGCAGACGAATTCTTAACCAGTGGACCACCAGGGAAGTAGTCCTGCTGATAACTATTTTCGCAGTTGAAAAGCAGCTCCTGGACAGTTTGAGGGCCCCAGAGGGACTGACCATTTGACCCCTCACACCCAGGGCATGCCCAGCAGTGTGCTGTGAGTGATGCACTGAGACCAGGCTCTGCAGGTCTAGAAACCTCAAATCGGGCGGTCCACGCTCCGTGGCACCTCTTCCTACAGCTTGACTGCTCCCCTCTCAACACACACTGGTGGACCGATGGAAAGTTCCTTGCAGCCGCTTGCAAAGAAGGAGAAATTGGCTGGATTTATTCATGGATGTACATGGTAGGATGGAGCCAGACAGCAGGGATGAGCCAACGAGTAGGGGTGGCCTGAAAGAAGGGAGGATGGGGCGCGTCCTCCTGCTTTACTGTAGAAAAGAGAAGGAGGTCTGAGGAATGATCACCTGACTCATGGGCAGTGGTAGCGGGTTCACCACATGATCGGGGATTTGGAAAAAATAGTTTAGTGGCGGGAGGGCGTGGGAGAGACGTGTGGCTGGAATGTGTTTTGGAATGTGTACAGAATCTGTACAGGTGGCCAGATTACAATTCCACAGCCTGGCAGGCTTAGACAACAGCCATTTCTTTCTCCATGTTGTGGAGGCTAAAAGTCCCAACAGCAAGGTGCCATGAGGGCTGGTTTCTGTGAAGCCTCTCTTCCTGGTTAAGAGAAGGCGGTCTTCTCTCGGTCCTCACCAGGCCTCTCCACTGAGCGCCAGTGGTGAGAGAGCTCTTTGAGGTCTCCTCGTCTTTTTTCCCCTTTGTTCCTCATTTTTGTTTATTCAAATTTTTCCCAGCTTTACTGAGCTATAATGAACATTTAGCCTTCCTCCTCTTCTAAGGACAACAGTCCTGTTGGATTAGTGCCCCCTCTGTAGGGCCTCATTTAACTCGAATCACCTCCTTAAGGGAGAAGGCAATGGCACCCCACTCCAGTACTCTCGCCTGGAAAATCCCACGGACGGAGGAGCCTGGTAGGCTGCAGTCCATGGGGTCACTAAGAGTCGGACACGACTGAGCGACTTCACTTTGACTTTTCACTTTCATGCATTGGAGAAGGAAATGGCAACCCACTCCAGTGTTCTTGCCTGGAGAATCCAAGGGACAGGGGAGCCTGGTGGGCTACAGTCCACGGGGTCACAAAGAATAGGACACGACTTACTGGGTAAACTACAACAACAATCTCCCTTAAGGCCCTTCTCCAAATACATAAACTCATGGATATGAGGAGGGGAAACCTAGCCCCTAGCAGTAATCAGGTGGTCAAGTTGATCCACCCTGTGGACCTGTGGCAGTCTTTCCTCGTCACCCGCGAGCCTGCTCCAGGGGCTCATGAACAAAGGACATAGGAGGCAGGGTGGAAGCTGTACACGCCAGTAGCTTATTCCCTTTCCAACTCTGGTCTGGCTTCTTCAGGGGCTGAATGTCCAACCTGCTGGCATCTGATCAACACTGAGACCCTGAGATGGCACCGTGCCCCAAGGAGTCGGCAAGAGACCCCTCCAGCAGAATCAGCCTCAGTGGGATGGATCTTTGCTCCAATCATGTGCTTGCCTTCCCTGCCCGCTAGGAGTTCCACCAGCACTAGCATTCCCGAACTCAGAGACTGTCTTCTCTATCACCACAATGTTGTAAAGAGATGCATTTACAGAGGCTGTCATTTGCCAGTGGGATCTTGACCAAGGAACTCACTGGCTTTATCACATGCTTCATTCTCTAGGACAAAAAAAAAATCTAAGTCACTCAGTCGTATCCGACTCTTTGTGACCCCATGGACTGTAGCAAGCCAGGCTCCTCTCTCGATGAGATTTCCCAGGCAAGATTACTAGAGTGGGTATCCATTTCCTTCTCAACCCAGGGATTGAACCCGGCATTCCAGGCAGATTCTTTACCATATGAGTCACTAGGGAAGCCCTTAGAGGAATATTTTTAGGACCAGGTGACATAATTGATTACTTCCAATTCATTAATGATGTATTTTGAATCACCCATTCATTCAATTATCCATTTATTCAATCTCCAACTCAATGACTTTAGAGAAATTATGTCTATGAATTCTTCATTTTTCAAATAGTTTTCAGCATCTTCTAGAAGTATCTACATTCTTCCTGCTGGATTTTCACGGGGCTACTACATAATGGCATTAAACTCTGAATAGCAGCCTTCCCACAAATTTCACATGAAGCTGCTCCTTTTGAAACTAGACAAAATAGCAAAGGAGAACAAAATTAAATAGTCTAGACAATGAAGGAAAAAAATCTGTTTTCAGTTTATATTTTATTAGAGGTGACTTGCCAGTCTGATGCCATGTTAAAATTACCCAGAGTAAAAAAGGAATGTGTAGTTCTATGAAAATCTTCTGTTTATTTTTAAGCACTTCCCTAATGAGTTATTCATATAACTAAAATTCTGGGTCACTTCATCCACAGAGATAGACTCTGCATCTATTCAATGCTTGCAGAAAAGAAGGTGGAAACGCCATTTTCATCCTGCTATGAATGTCCTTATGGATGTCTCCTTGTGTTCATGTGCAGAAGCAGTTGCAGGTACTTACCGATAGAATTGCTGAGTTATACAGGGAATGGGAACATGCACCTAGCAAAGTGTTATCAAATTCTGCCCAGGGACTGCCTTGGTGATCTATTGGTTAAGAATCTGCCTTCCAGTGAAGCGGAAGCGGGTTCAATCCCTAGTTGGAGAACTAAGATTCCACATACTGTGGGACAACTAAGCCCACCAGGCCACAGCTACTGAGCCTGCCGACCCCAAGGAAGATCCCACGTGCAACAACTAAGACCTGATGCAGCCAAATAATCGGCATTTTAAAAAATTACCCATAGTAACACTGAACCAATTGGGCTATTTTATTGCTCCCATCCAGTTCCATTTTTTCCATCTCTATTTCCAATTATTTCTTGAGCATTTACTTGAGCTTCCCTGGTGGCTCAGGTGGTAAAGCGTCTGCCTGCAATGCGGGAGACCCGGGTTCAGTCCCTGGGTTGGGAAGATCTACTGGAGAAGGAAATGGCAACCCACTCCAGTATTCTCGCCTGGAGAATCCCACGGCCGGAGGAGCACGGTAGGCTACAGTCCATGGGGTCGAAAAGAGTCGGACACGACTGAGTCATCTTCATGCTCCACTCTCTAAGCAGTAGATACAAAGTGACTAAGTCCTTACCCTTACGAAACCTACATTTTAATTTTTTGGAATCCACTGTGCCAAAGAAATCAGACCACTACCCTAAGAAGTTTCCTATCCAGTTTATTCTCCAGTTTCAAATATCTTCTCCTAGATCAACTAAAAATAAATAGAATTTTACCAAATTATTTAAATTGAGCCTCACCAATTTCGTGTACCTAAATCAGCTTTCAAATACTACAGAAACCAACTGTTAAGTATCACAGATGCTTGAAAACTAGTTTGAAGAAAATAGTTGGCAGTGGGATTGCATTTGCAAAATGTGAAAGCTTTGTGAAAATTAGGAGCACTAAAATAATGTCTGACAAAGATTGTTCACATAACACTTTTTACTTCAGCTACAAACTCCAGCGCTAAAATTTTTTCAAAACCACTTTGTATCAGTCATTTTGCAGGAGCATTTTGATGTCATTGTGGTTCATTACAATGGTTAAAGTTACTGTCAGTTTTCCAAAAAATTCTATTTCGGAAATTCCTGGCATTATGAAACTGGAGCCCAAGTAATTTTTCTAATGGCTAAAAAGGTTTCAGTCTTTTGTCAGCAAGTACTGTAGTCAAAATATTTCAACCACAAACTCTTCTTTATTCCCTGAGAGTACAGCCAAGGACCTGAATGATAGCAGAGAGGTGGAGACAGGACATGGCCAGTCAGCAGAAAATTCTGAGTCTACTCAGAGGACCAAAGCCTAATTGCTCACCTATTTCACTTGACAACCAAAAAGGCTGTTTTGAGAAAACTTGTGTGGCTTTCTTTTTAAAGTGTCTCCAAGAGAAATTTTAACAAGTCTCATCAAGTGCTAGTTCCATATTTATGTGATTTTCCCAGAAATTTGACCTAACAAGCAGTTTCACTGGAAATTTACAGACATAACAGAATAATAGTGAAGCAAAATTAGCCTAATTACAGAATAAATTAAAAATCCAAGTCAGTTCAAGGCAATTCAGCAGCTGTACAGTTGCCACTGGAATTCTGGTAGGAATTGCATTGAATCTATAGTTTGCTTCAAATAGTTTGGACACTTTAACAGTATTAATTTCATTTCAGTCCTTGAAAATGGAGTATTTTTCCACTTATGTGTGCCTTCATCAGTGTATTTCCTTAATGTGGTATAGTTTTCAGTATATAGGTTTTCATTTCCTTGGTTAAAACTATTAAGAATTTTATTCTTTTTGATGTAGTTAAAAATGGGAATTTTCCTTAATTTCTCTGATAGTTAGCAATGTATATATATAGAAATATACCAGACCTTTATGTATTGATTTTGTATCCTGCAAACTTATTGAATTCATTTATTAGTTCTAACAGTTTATTGATATATCTTTAGGGTATACTTGTATATACACACACATATTGAAAAAAATATGTATTACTTACTAAAATATAGAGTATTACTCAGCTATAAAAAAAGAAAGAATTCTTACCATTTGCGACAACATGGATGACCTTGAGGGCATTAAGCTAAGTGAAAGTCAGAGAAGTACTGCCTGATCTCTCTTACATGTGGACTCTAAAATTTAAAATTAAAAAAAAAAAGACAAGATATAGGGAACAGATTGGTTGCCAGAGATGGAGGGGGATGAAGGATGGGAGAAAGGGGTGAAAGGAGTCAAAATGTCACATTTTCTTTTAACTTTTTTGGTCAGCCATGCAGCATGTGGGATTTTTGTTTCCTGACCAGGGATCGAACCTGGACCCCCTACAGTGGAAGTGCAGCATCTTAAGGGCTGGACCGCCAGGAAAGCCCCCAAAGTGCAACATTTTTCTAAATAAATAGGAAATGAAATAAATTAAGGATAACTTAATCCATTGTGCTTGATTCATTTACACTTAACTCATCCAAATGCATTCTGTAAGACCCATTTATCATCCAGGAAATCTTTTGAACCTTTCTAAGACAAAGTCTTTTGTCTCTGAACCAGTAAGTTCTAATTTTCCACATGAATGAAGCCTGGGCCTTGAGAGACCGATTGATTTTCAACTTAGATTCTTGAAATTTGAAGTGAAATAAAGACTCAATATTATGTTTATTGCTTTGAGCATTGAATAAGGTCATTAAAAAAAAGAAGAAATTTCTCAATGCAGGCCCAGGTACCCATAGTCAATAAGGGCTAACAATAGACATGAAATTGGTCTGTCAGCCCTATTCAAAATTATTATGAAGCAAGAATACGGGATCAGAGGGATAGTCTCTTTCTTCCTTCTCTACAAATACAAAAAGTAAATTTGCCTGGAAGAGATGGGAATGGCTCCAAGTGATGGTGTTACGTGGAAAAACTAATGTAATCGTTAGGAATAAGTTGACTCCAACTGACTAGTTTTCTCCTTGAATTTATTACAAGTCTGACAATCTCCTAGATGCTTCCTGCAAACTAGAAAACCCTACATTGTATCTGTTTCCACACTTCCAAGCTGTGCCTTACTGTCAAAGCATAACTAGGTCTCCATAAATCACTGCAATGGCTTTCCCAGCTTTCCTTTCAATACACTTTCTGCCTCAAGGCTCCTGATATTTGATTCAGTTCTTCCTCATGGTGCTCTGGCCTTAGCGTCTACAGCAGTTGAAGATATTTTAGAAGCTGGAGGAAGAAGTAGGATTTGGGAACAGAAAAATCTGGATGCAGATAAAGTAGATCTGAGTTAGGGAGTTGAGATTCAGTTTAAATGCCTAATCCCATGGACACACGCTTGTTTATGCCTTTTTCATGGACAGAATCAAATTCTGAAAGGGTATACTCTGTCTTACTTGATTTTTAAAAATTAATCAACATTTATTTTTGGCTTCCCTGAGTCTTCGGTACTGTGTGGGCTTTCTGTGGTTGTGGCGAACGGGGGCTTCTCTTGTTGCAGAGCACAGGCTCTAGGCAGGCAGGCTTCAGTAGATGCAGCATGTCAGCTCAGGAGTTGTGGCACAGCCTCAGCTGCCCTGCAGCATGTGGGATCTTCCCAGACCAGGAATCGAACCTATGTCCCCTGTACCGGCAGGCAGACTCCCAACCACTGGACTACCAGGGAAGTCCTGTCTTACTTTCTTTCTTTCTTTCTTCTTTTTTTTTTTTAGAGTTTCTCTTGTTCATATTTTTTTTTTTTTTTTGCTTCTTCTCAAGATCTCAAATGAAAATTTTAATGGAAAAAAGATTATTTTGCATAATTATTCTTCACCGTGTGTTTTTCAATTATTCATGGTATTTCTGCCTCATTACTTTGGCTATCATACAGTGACATTCTCCCGGAGACAAGAATTCTCATTATATGCTTTTTATACTAGAAACTCATCAGTTCTTGAAATTGTCCTCGTGCCAATCCAGCAAGACAAAGGCAAATTCGATGGAGGTTACTGATACTCAAGCGGAGTCTTCAACTAGAGTCTCACACATAAGAGAACACATCCATGCTTTCTCCTAGCTTAGAAAATTTGCCTTGCTGGAGTTAAACTGCCAGTGTCTTCTGAAAACCCAAATAAACCAAATGTACACTTGGCTAGTATCTTCCCACAGGAAGGAAATAGAGACATAAGCTATTTTATTATTCTTATTATTTAGTGAGCCACGCACCATGAGGGATCTTAGTTCCCCAGTTTAGTTCAGTCGCTCAGTCATGTCTGCCTCTTTGCAACCCCATAGACTGCAGCACACCAGGCCTCCCTGTCCATCACCAACTCCCAGAGCTTGCTCAAACTCATGTCCATTGAGTTGGTGATGCCATCCAACCATCTCATCTTCTGTCCTCCCCTTCTCCTCCTGCCTTCAATCTTTCCCAGCATCAGGGTCTTTTCTAATGAGTCAGTTCTTCACATCAGGTGGCCAAAGTATTGGAGTTTCAGCTTCAGCATCAGTCCTTCCATTCAGGACTGATTTTCTTCAGCATTGACTGGTTGGATCTCCTTGCAGTCCAAGGGACTCTCAAGCATCTTCTCCAACACCACAGTTCAAAAGCATCAATTCTTCAGTGCTCAGCTTTCTTTATAGTCCAGCTCTCACATCCATACATGACTACTGGAAAAACCATAGCTTTGACTAGATGGACCCTTGTAGGCAATGTCTCTGCTTTTTAATATGCTGTCTAGATTGGTCAGGGATCAAACCCATGCTCCCTGCATTGGAGTGTGGAGTTTTTTAACCACTGGACCACTAGGGAAGACCCATGAACTTACTTTAATGAGCAAACTTATGAATTTTGCTTAGTATCTTACTCAAGCCTGGTGCAAAATCATAAAATTGGCTCCATTTAATAATTTTTAAAAAATAATTTTATTTATTTTCAGCTGTGCTGGGTTTTTGTTGCTGCACGTGGGTTTTCTCTAGTTGCAACCAGCGGGGGCTCCACTTCGTCGCGGTGCACGGGCTTCTCACTGCAGTGGTTTCTCCTGTTGCAGAGCGAGGGCTCTAGAGTGCGGGCTCAGGAGTTGTGGCACAGGTGCTTAGTTGCTCCACAGCACGTGGGATCTTCCGGGCCCAGGGATCAAACCCGTGTCCCCTGCATTGACAGGCAGACTCCTGTCCACCGTACCACCAGGGAAGTCCAAAACTGGTTTCATTTTAATGTCACACTCCTGTTTGTTTGTTGACCTTATTTTCTAAAGCTATTGGGTGACTTTCATTTCTGAGTTTTTAAAGTTACTATCCATCTGTATGCCTTTACAGAAGCAGTGATACTTTCAACCTAAAATACCCTTGCTACTTGTTCTCTGGTCAAAGAGTGCCTCCTTCGTTATATATTCAGCCTTCTCTGCGAAGCTTCCTTTCTCACCCAGGGACTCTTCTATCCCACCCCTTCCGCTCACCTTGGCGCAGTGGATCAGCCACAGAACTCCTGTGTTGCTCACACTCCGTGTCCTCTGCTAGTCCACCTAGAACAGTCTGAGGCCTTCCTCTTCCACCAAGCTCTTTGGAGTCCTTGAAGGCAAGGATCATGTTTTATTCATTTTTATGGTCCCATCCCTCAGAACGGTACCTGTTTTAATCTAGATGCTTATAAATATTAAATGAATTTTGAGTTTTCCTACTTTCTACATTTAATTTACTTCACATTTCTTTTTAAGTTTCAAGCCTTTTCTTACTCTTTTTACAGTTAATGATCTCAAATGGGATAAACCGACCATCAGACATTTAGGAAACCACTTTGGTTTTCAGATCTGTACAATGGAGCTAATGACACAAACCTACTTTAAAAGCCTGTGTTAAAAATAAATGCTGTAGTCTCTCTTCAGAGGAAAATGCTAAATAAATAAAATAAGGGTTCACTTTGGAAAACCATCTGGCAATTTTCTCCAAAGTTAGACATACCTTATGATCAAGCAATGCTCTCAGTATTTACTCAAGAGAAATGAAAACATATCCTCAAGAATATTTCAGTTCAGTCACTCAGTTGTATCCGACTCTTTGCAACCCCAAGGACTGCAGCACACCAGGCCTCCCTGTCCATCACCAACTCCCAGAGTTTACTCAGACTCATGTTCATTGATATGATCCAACCATCTCATCCTCTGTCGTCTTTTTCTTCCCACCTTCGATCTTTCCTAGCATCAGACCTGGGTTCAATCCCTGGGTCAGGCAGATCCCCTGGAGAAGGGAAGGGCAAGTATTCTTGCCTAGAAAATTCCATGGACGGGGAGCTTGGCGGGCTACAGTCCACGGGGTCACAAAAGAGTCAGATACAACTTGGTGACTAAAACTTATTCATACAGCATAAAATCAAGAGAAAAAAACAACAACAACCAAATTTCCATTAAAAGAATGTATAAACAAACTGTGGTATATTCATACAGTGGACTACTACTTAGCAATAAAAAAATAAATTCAACTGCTGATACCAGCAACAACATAATTGAAACTCAGAAACACTAAGCTGAAAAAAAAAAAAGAGTCAGACAACAAAGAGTACATACTGTGCATACATTTCCATTTATGTGAGATTTAAGAATAGGTAAAACTAATCTATGGTTATAAAAATCAGAATATTGGATTATTCTAGTTGGGGAGGGGATTACCTGGGAAGAAACACAGGCAATGTTCTAATCTTGCTTGGAGATATTGGTTATAAGATTGTATATATTAGTATATATACTGATTGTATATATAAATTGTATATATATTAGCATATTGTATATATACTAATTGTATATAGTAGATTGTATATATTAGTCAAAAATCATCCAAATGAACACTTAGGATCTGTGCATTTCAGGGTATATATATTTAAAAATTCGATCTCAATTTCTCCCTCCCTACCCAAATATATGTACATAGACAGATATATATATATAATACACACATCCATATGTACACACATATGTACAAAGATATACAATATACACATGCTGCTGCTACTGCTAAGTCGCTTCAGTCGTGTCCAACTCTGTGTGACCCCATAGACGGCAGCCCACCAGGCTCCCCCGTCCCTGGGATTCTCCAGACAAGAACACTGGAGTGGGTTGCCATTTCCTTCTCCAATGCATGAAAGTGAAAAAATAAAGTGAAGTCATATCTGACTCCTAGCGACCCCATGGACTGCAGCCTACCAGGCTCCTCCGTCCATGGGATTTGCCAG
Source organism: Bison bison bison (assembly GCF_000754665.1). NCBI lineage: Eukaryota > Metazoa > Chordata > Mammalia > Artiodactyla > Bovidae > Bison > Bison bison. The sequence continues at coordinate 3,987,969 of NW_011494871.1, forward strand.
GCAAGAGTACTGGAGTGGGGTGCCATTGCCTTCTCCGATAATATACACATACATATGCACAAATACATATGTACAAAGTCTAAAACGGTAGGCCACAGCAAGAACACATTTAATTTTGGAATTCATCTTGTTATACTATTATTTTCATACTAATTATGTTTTTCTTAGGATAAGAGTAATAACCATGTTACCCTTAGTCCAGATCCACTGATGAGTGAGATAAATAACAGGATCTGCTAAAAAATAGAAATTTGACATAGAACAATTTTACTATGACAAGTAAGGTTTTTTGTTTGTTTGTTTGTTTTTTTACTTCGCAGCTTGCAGGATCTTTTCATACTGTTCATGGGGTTCTCAAGGCAAGAATACTGAAGTGGTTTGTCATTCCCTTCTCCAGTGGACCACGTTTTGTCAGAACTTTTGAACTACGGTGTTGGAGAAAACTCTTGAGAGTCCCTTGGACTGCAAGGAGATCAAACCAGCCAATCCTTAAGGAAATCTACCCTGAATGTTCATTGGAAGGACTGATGCTGAAGCTGAAGCTCCAATATTTGGGCCACCTGATGTGAAGAACTGACTCCTTGGAAAAGACCCTGATGCTGGGAAAGATTGAAGGTGGGAAGAGAAGTGGACGGCAGAGGATAAGATGGTTGGATAGCATCACTGACTTGATGGAGGTGAGTTCGAGCAAGCTCTGAGAGTTGGTGATGGACAGGGAAGCCTGGAGTGCTGCAGTTCATCGGGTATCAAAAACTGGACATGACTGAACTGAACTGAAGTGCAGGATCTTAGTTTCCAGACCAAGGTTCGAATCCATGCCCCCTGCAGTGGACTCAGAGAGTCCTAACCACTGGACCACCAGGGGATTCCCAGCATTTTTTTTTTTAAGTTAACTAAAATCGTGCAAATGTGTGTGCACGCGTGTGCTAGTCGCTCAGTAGTGTTCGACTCTCAGTTGTGACCCTATGGACTCTATCTAGTCCGCCATGGGACTCCCTAGGCAAGGATACTGGAGTGGGTTGCCATGCCCTCCTCCTGGGCATCTTCCCGACCCAGCGATCGAACCCAGGTCTCCCGCATTGCAGGCGGATTCCAAGCAGATTCCTTACCATCTGAGCCACGTGGCTTAACACTGCTATCTGTTGAAGAAAACAAAGTCCATATGCGCAAACTACAGCCCAGATATGACTTATTATAGTGACTGCAGTTAGCCTGTGTGCAGCTGAGGACGACGCTCAGCTGTGGAGATGGTGTCAGGGAGAAGGCAGAGCCTCCGCTTATCCAAGGAGCCTTAGCAAGGAGAATCGTAAGAAAGGAAAGATGACCTGTGGGAGCTGGAAGCGAGTGATTGTAACGGCCAACAACTAAAAATGCCAGAGTCTGGTGTTTTTAAGACTTCTTTATTTGCCCCCCGCCCCCCCCCCCCCCCCCCAATCTTAGGGCCTTAGCTGCAGCAAGCAGGATCCTTATTGAAACCTGCGGAATCTTTAGTTGCAACACAAGATGCGGCAGACAGGAATCTAGATCCTCCACCAGGGATGGAACCAGGGACCCCTGCATTGGGAAAGCGGGGTCCCAGCCACTGGATCGTCAGGGAAATCCCCGGAATCTGATTATTCGTTCATCTTCCGTTTCACTAGATTTTGCCCTGTGGCTTTCCAAAGTGGTTGTAACACGCACGAACCTACCAGGAAGTGTGTACTATGCTTTTACGCATTGAGAAAAAAAAGGTTTGAAACACGTACAAACCGGACAACACGCTTTCTTCACTACAGCCTGGCTTTTCTGCCCACATAGCCATCCCCGTTGACTACAGCAGCGAGAACAGACCTGTAACCTCGCGCGCCCGAATGCTGCCCGAGGACGCACGCACACACCCGCACCCGGCGTGGCGTCTGACGCAGGCGCTGACGTCAACACGCTCGGGACGTCGGCGCCCGTTGGACCCCCTTGAAGGCCCCTTTCCGGGCTGTCTGGCAAGAGCCAAGTGTCAGCCTGTGTCGGTCGATTACCTCGCCCTCTTTTTCGCAAGAAATGACAGTATCCTCACAGGCTCTCCTCGTCCTCAGGGACAATAACCTCACCCTTCAGGAAAGGATGGCTGTCGGTCGGCGTTTCTTCAGGCAGCGCCGTGGGCAGCCCACAGGGCCTTGAAAGGCGCATGCGCGGCCCCGCCTCCTTCTTTTCGGCCGGAACCGCCATCTTCCAGGTAAAGGCCGGCGCGTGGCTCCCGCCGCCTCTCGTTTCTCTCCCGGCCCCTCAGGCGTGAGTTTCAACCCTGTAGCGGCTGAGGCCGCGCATGAAGCCCTAGAAAGGCTGTCTAGCTTTTCCGGGGGCCGCTGGCTCGAGTGGTGGGGCTGTGTCCATCCAGACCCGGGACCGCGGGCGCGGGGCTGGGCCGAGGCCGCGACCTGCTGAGGGGAAGAGCCCCAGAGAAGCGGGGCCGCAGCCCCTGGGTGACGTGACTCGGGTCTGTCGGAGCAAGGGAACTGGTCCCTCCTGCGCTTGCACGGCTTCAGCCCTGCTGACCTGGGATTCCTCGGACCGGCTCTGGGGCCGCGTGACCCTTTCTTTTCGAATGCCTTCAGGGTGGCATCCTTATTCTCGTTGCAGAAGCTGAAGTATATGTGCTGCGGGCTAGGGGCTTCAGGGTGGTAGGAACGGGTTGGCGGGGTGTGTGTGTGAGCCTGGGGCCTGGTCGGAGAACCGCAGAGGTGCCCAGAGTCCACCTGGACTAAGAAACCGAGGCCGTTAGTCGTTCATACAGAGGGAGTGATTTCGGGTCGTTTAAATGTTGTCTTGGGGCCCCAGTTGGACAAAGGGAAAATGCTTTTGCTGGCTATGGGTGTATTAATGCAGGGCAGCAAGTGTTGAGTACAGGGATTTCTGAATAGTTCTGTCTGATTTAGAAGTTTGGGGCGGGGAGGGGAGTTAAGCAAGAAAGCGCTTAGCCTTAGTTTTTGCGTCCTTCTGTCTAGTTTGTGGACTTCCCTGGTGGCTCAGACGGAAAAGCGTCTGCCTACCATGCGGGATACCCGGGTTCAATCCCTAGGTCCGGAAGATCTGGAGAAGGAAATGGCAACCCACTCCAGTACTCTTGCCTGGGAAATCCCAGGACAGAGGAGGCTGGCAGGCTAGTTTGTAGCAGCTGCCAGAGTTGCCCAAACTTCGAGATGTGCTCCGTCAGTTCAGTTCAGTCGCTCAGTCGTGTCCGACTCTTTGCGACACCATGAATCGCAGCACGCCAGGCCTCCCTGTCCATCACCAACTCCCGGAGTTCACTGAGACTCAAGTCCATAGAGTCAGTAATGCCATCCAGCCATCTCATCCTCTGTCGTCCCCTTCTCCTGCTCCCAATCCCTCCCAGCATCAGAGTCTTTTCCAATGAGTCAACTCTTCGCATGAGGTGGCCAAAGTACTGGAGTTGCAGCTTCAACATCATTCCCTCCAAAGAAATCCCAGGGCTGATCTCCTTCAGAATGGACTGGTTGGATCTCCTTGCAGTCCAAGGGACTCTCAAGAGTCTTCTCCAACACCACAGTTCAAAAGCATCAATTCTTCGGCGCTCAGCCTTCACAGTCCAACTCTCACATCCATACATGACCACAGGAAAAACCATAGCCTTGACTAGACGGACCTTTGTTGGCAAAGTAATGTCTCTGCTTTTGAATATGCTATCTAAGTTGGTCATAACTTTCCTTCCAAGGAGTAAGCATCTTTTAATTTCATGGCTGCAGTCACCATCTGCAGTGATTTTGGAGCCCCCAAAAATAAAGTCTGACACTGTTTCCCCCTCTATTTCCCATGAAGTGATGGGACCAGATGCCTCATCTTCGTTTTCTGAATGTTGAGTTTTAAGCCAACTTTTTCACTGTCCTCTTTCACCTTCATCAAGAGGCTTTTTAGTTCCTCTTCACTTTCTGCCATAAGGGTGGTGTCATTTGCATATCTGAGGTTACTGATATTTCTCGCGGCGATCTTGATTCCGGCTTGTGTTTCTTCCAGCCCAGCATTTCTCATGATGTACTCTGCATATAAGTTAAATAAGCAGGGTGACAATATACAACCTTGACGTACTCCTTTTCCTATTTGGAAACAGTCTGTTGTTCCATGTCCAGTTCTAACTGTTGCTTCCTGACCTGCATACAGGTTTCTCAAGAGGCAGGTCAGGTGGTCTGGTATTCCCATGTCTTTCAGAATTTAACACAGTTTATTGTGATCCACACAGTCAAAGGCTTTGGCATAGTCAGTAAAAAGAAATAGATGTTTTTTTGGAACTCTCTTGCTTTTTCCATGATCCAGCGGATGTTGGCAATTTGATCTCTGATTCCTCTGCCTTTTCTAAAACCAGCTTGAACAACTGGAAGTTCACGGTTCACGTGTTGCTGAAGCCTGGCTTGGAGAATTTTGAGCATTACTTTACTGGTGTGTGAGATGAGTGCAGTTGTGCAGTAGTTTGAGCATTATTTGGCATTGCTTTTCTTTGGGATTGGAATAAAAACTGACCTTTTCTGGTACCGTGGGCACTGCTGAGTTTTCAAAATCTGCTGGCATATTGAGTGCAGCACTTTCACAGCATCATCTTTCAGGATTTGAAATAGCTCAACTGGAATTCCATCACCTCCACTAGCTTTGTTCGTAGTGATGCTTTCTAAGGCCCACTTGACTTCACATTTCAGGATGTCTGGCTCTAGGTCAGTGATCACACCAACATGATTACCTGGATCGTGATGATCTTTTTTGTACAGTTCTTCTGTGTATTCGTGCCACCTCTTCTTAATATCTTCTGCTTCTGTTAGGTCCATACCATTTCTGTCCTTTATCGAGCCCATCTTTGCATGAAATGTTCCTTTGGTATCTCTGATTTTCTTGAAGAGATCTCTAGTCTTTCCCATTATATTGTTTTCCTCTATTTCTTTGCAAAAGGCAAGTCATGTGTCTTGGGTCGTGAATGGATTTCTAACTAGTGGGCTCAGTAGTCAAGAAATGATTTACTGATACCCACAGAGCGTGTCTCCTTGTTTATGAACGTAAGGCGAGTTTATATGAACTTAGTACAAATGTAGAGTTGAGAATTGAAGCAGTATTTAGGCTTGATAGATTCTTCTTGCCTTTCTTTTTTGTTGTGGATATTTTTTTTAAAAGTTTTTATAGGCATATAGTCAGTCAATTTACAATGTTAGTTTGTAGTGTACAGCAGAGTGAATCAGTTATACATAAGTCTTTCTTTTTTTTAATATTCTTTTCCCATATAGACCATTACAGAGTAATTAGTAGAATGTGAAGTAAGAGTGTGCACAGTGGTTTAACTTTGATGGGTTAGCTAAAACATTCTGTTTCCTTGCCAGGCAAGTCATATGAAAAAGATTCTTGGGAGTCACTTTTGAAGATATGGTAACATATTGAGAGATTGATTTAGGTTAGAACACTGTGTTCTAACTTGTGATCTCCTTGTGGTAGGAGTCGTTGCCAGCAATGGTAGTTCTCTTGGGTGATCTGAAGCAATTAAAACCATTATTTTGAGCTTTGGGGAAACAAAGTGAAAAGTTTAACAGTGTAGATACACCTTACATTTCCTGGTAAACAACTGAGTAATTAGATAAGTGAGTTAGAGATTTTTGATAAGTTAATAGATGCTGTATAAGAGAAACCTGTAGGTTGAAAGGGGGGGTATCCAATATGCAAAAATAAAAGACTTGAGTTTTGTGCTTTGCCTTCTAGTAATTCCAGTGCTCTTGGCAGTCTCAGAAATAGTATGCCAGGGTCCTGTTGTGTTTTTATATTCTCATAGGGAAAGTGCTGGTTTGGATTCTGAAATCCAGTTCTGCTTCTTAGACTTTTTAGGTGATTTTGACAAAAATCTTGGTAAAATTACTGCTTTTTCCCCTTTTATAAGAGCTATTGATTGGTGAGCCAGCCTTGTAGATTGTTCCCTGATTCTGATGTTGCTACTGAAATGAGTGCATTTGTCATTACATATTTTTTGGTTAAAGGAGAAGATGACACTGTTGACACTGTGTTTGAGTGTTCTGTGCTTTCTGGTTTCAGTGATTCGCCAAGATGACCAACACAAAGGGAAAGAGGCGGGGCACCCGCTACATGTTCTCCAGGCCTTTCAGAAAACATGGTGAGTGGAGCTGCCCTCCTCCTGGTTTATTGCCTATGTGTTGCGGTTCATACAGTGTGTTGTTAATAAATGACACTGATTAATCAGCATCTGCCTTTTAATATAAAACATGCATTTTATATATAATTTCTAAATTGTTGGCTATCAAGATAAAGTACTTGTAACAGCCAAAAAGTGTGTTGAAGGCTAGTAAGTATTTCTTTTACTCTCGATATTGACTGTTTTGTGTGTTGTTTTTTTTTTCTTTTTCTTTTTCTTTTTCTTTTTGCAGGAGTTGTTCCTTTGGCCACATACATGCGAATCTACAGGAAGGGTGATATTGTAGATATCAAGGTAAATTATAAAACTGGAGAATTAACCACGGAGTAACATTAGAAGTTAGAAAAGTTGTTGAAATTTGAACAGTGTGTATTCCATCTTTTTGTCTTCCTAATTGAGGGGAAATCCATTTACTGAGGAGGAGCTCCTTAGAGTGTGGAATGGCTATTGCAATTTTACTTTCAAAAACAAGCTTTTAAAATGCTATTTTTGAGTCTTAAGAATTTTCTCATTACTTGTTTTTAACAGCTAGTGGAAAAGTTAGGGGGGAAATCATAAGAACTTAAGTGTATGTGTCCTGGCACTCCAGAGCTTAATGATGATTGTCTTTTTGATTGCTTAAAGCAACGTGAAAATGACATTTCACCGGCTCTGAGAGCTCTTGAGTTGCCTTTTAAAGAAAAAAAATTAAAATATCTTACTTTGGGTTTAAAAGGAGGGGGGAAATTGCTGGCATAACATTGACTTCCTTTCTAAACAGGGAATGGGTACTGTTCAAAAAGGAATGCCCCACAAATGTTACCATGGCAAAACTGGAAGAGTCTACAATGTCACCCAGCATGCTGTTGGCATCATTGTAAACAAACAAGTTAAGTAAGTAAGGTCTAATTCTTTGTATATTGCCTCACACCCCCTTTCACTTTGCCAATTGGACTTATGTCTTTATTGGTCATTCAAGTGGGGCAAAGGAAATAACCTTTTAAAACTCAGGCAAACTGGGTGTTTGTCTTGTAACCTGTCAGAGGAAACATTGTAATAAACTTAGTTTGCACCTTACAATGTTAAAGCCTTATGGAGTATGTTAACTAAGTAGTTATAGTTTTCAGAAGGTAAGTTTAATAAGTTGTACGTTTTATTAGTGGTCTGGTTTTGCTTAAATTATTTGGTACTTGAGAGTCTGTCATCTCACAGAAGAGAGCTTATGAATGGGGATGTTTGCCTCAACACCCAGTTCAGCAAGATTTAATAAATGATTGTAAATTTGCTGTCATCTTGTCTCTGGGTAGAGGTTCATGGTTTAAAGTAAAACCCATGAAAGGATTCTCTGAATTTAGGCTGTGTTTTTGATGAAGCACTTACAAGGCTCTTTTTTCTCCAGGGGCAAGATTCTTGCCAAGAGAATTAATGTGCGTATCGAGCATATTAAGCACTCTAAGAGCCGAGATAGCTTCCTGAAACGTGTGAAGGAAAATGATCAGAAAAAGAAGGAAGCCAAAGAGAAAGGGACTTGGGTTCAGCTGAAGCGCCAGGTGAGTGCTTGGCAGGGTTTCTTGGTGTTGAGTGTGTTATTGGTTCTGGGAACAGTTTGAAATTGAGTTACAGTACTTTATAAATTACTCCCTTGTGTTTTTTTAGCCTGCTCCACCCAGAGAAGCACACTTTGTGAGGACCAATGGAAAGGAACCCGAACTGTTGGAGCCCATTCCCTATGAATTCATGGCCTGATGGGTGTAGAAATAAAGACCTGGACTGTGCAAATGATTCTCTTAATTGAGTAGAGGTGTTGTGTCCAAATTGAGTGGGTGATGTCTTTTCAAATTTAGTGTTTTTTCTTCCTGAAAGGTGTAAGATAGTTTGTTGTTCAGTATGCTCCATTTTTTAATACACTGCCAGATATTATTTATAAAGTATTTTTACTTCTTGGAAAATAGCCTATTAAATCCCTGTTTTGGGGGGGGATATAATGAATGAAAGATTATCTGTTGCATTATAGTTGAGTTCAGGAAAAGTTGATTACTCTTAATTGCATCATAAATAGATATGTTTTGAGGATCAGGAACTTAACTTTGAAGCCTGAGCTGTTTAGACCATTCATGCAGCAGTGCTCAGCAGAGTGTTAAAAACCAGAGGACCTTTTTTATTTAAACTGATGTGGCCTTCTAAGCACTTAATAAAATGTACTCAAAAAATTTGGAATAAGTTCAGTTTTGCCCATTCTGCATGAAAGGAAGCAGAGGCACAAGTCAAGTAAGGTGCCAAGGTTATGAGGGGGGAGAGTTGGGCAAGGATTTATTGCTTCATAGTAATAATATTTTAAAGCTACTTAGTGTATTTGGAGCACATTTTGGGTTCTGTTACTTCCTGGGTATTTTTAATTGGATGTGGTAAACACCCAGTAGGGCCTTGATCCCATCCCACTCCCCTGCCTTCAGGATTCTGTGGTAGTACCTGTAGCGAGCTTGTTTAAAGGGTGTTCTCTCCCCACTGTTAGAGACAAGAACCTGTGTGTAATGTTGGTAAATGCTGTGAATGAGTGAAACCCTGGTGTTGGCGGCCTTCGGTTTTATCTGGGGTGGCAGGATGGTCGTAGGTCTGCTTTGGAGTCCAGCAGACCTGGCACTGAGTCTTGGATTCCTGACCTAACACAGTGAGTGTGGTTGGTTATTAATTGCCCTTAAAGATGCACACCTAGTGGTGGAGGGTTATGTTTAAACATGACTGTTGGGCAAAAGAAATTGTTTACCACCACTGCAGAAAAGGAGAACCGTAATGAATTGCATCTGTTGGCATTCCCGTTCTGTGTTTTTCAAGGTAAGTTGATGGTGCCACTTATGCACCAGTTGAAGTCACTGCCTACTTGAAAATTCTATTCTATGAATGTCACAGCCATTCTTCCCTCCGGCCTTTTTAGTCACTTTCTCTTCATTTCTTGTAGCTACTGTTAGAGTGGCTTCAAGACTTCCCACTTACTGATCCTCTTGTAATGCACACTGCTTAGCCTGTGTTTGCTTCTGCCTTTGCAAAGCGGAAAGATCTCCCCCTCCGGGGTGGCTGTGGAGGTTTGATTGGAAGCCAAGTAAAACACACAACATGGTGTCACACAGTGTTTGGTGACAACATTGTGATCTGTTGAGTTTGCAGTTTTCATCCAGGGCAGGAATATTAAAACAGCTGTCTGTAACTGTGAAGTCCAGGTCCTACTAAATATTCTTTTCCTACATGATGGCTCTATTAGGAAAATGCTGTGCATTGCCCAAGTTCTGCACATACACTTGCCTTGGCCCAAAACACCCATACTTGGCTTTCTTCATTTGACAGAATTTCTGCTTGTCCTTCATTTACCTTGAATCATAGATGAACCATCCCTGATAAAAGCATGTTAAGGAAGGGTATGAAAGTGCTTGGAATCAGATGATAATCTGGTTTAGGTTGATGGAATGAAATCCACCCTCCCCCCCCCGCCAAAAAAAAAAACACTTCCCAAGACAGGTGTTCGATCCCTGGGTTGGGAAGATCCCGTGGAGAAGGGAAAAGCTACCAGCTTAAGTATTCTGGCCTGGAGAATTCCATGGACTACTGCTGAGTGATTTTCACTTCCTTTACCAGCTGAGCCACCAGGGAAGCCCAAGAAGACGAGTGGGTAGCCTATCCCTTCTCCAGCTGATCTTTCCAACCCAGGAACCAGATTCTCCTGGCATTGCAGGTGGATTCTTTACCAACTGAGCTATGTATGAGGGAAGCCCCTGGCACATATGTCCTTGATAAATGCTCTTGGATGAGAAAAGCACTGCCTTTTTTCTTTTTTTTTTAAGTAGACATCTACTTTAGGTGGTTTTATTTTCCTGTGGACTTTATAAACTACAGGAAAATAAAGTAGATGTCTACTTGTTTTAAAAGGCAGTGCTTTTCTCATTCAAGAGCATTTATTGACTACAGTGACTGTTATAAACTACAGTGTTTCTGAATTTTGAGGGCTAACCAACCACGTTGCTCAGTAATGAGTTATTAAATATTTCATGTAATGTGGAAACATTAAGATACTTCAAACCTTTGTTCATTCTCCAGCAAGTCATGCTAACCTTGTTTTGTGTTGCTCCTGTAAAATGAGGATTGTCTGCAAGTCCGACAGATTGGACCAAAGGATTTTCTACAAGTCCTTTGTGCGCTTTGAGTGATTCCACGTTTAACTCACTAAATGAAGTGTAACTTGACTTGTCAAAAAGGAAATGGAGGATCATGGGACACAGTGCTGGAGGGCTGCTGAGGCTAGACCAGAGAAAGGGCTGCAGATGGGCCCGGCCACGCAGAGGGGAGGTCACCAGGAAATGGGAACTCCTCTGTCTGGTGTGCAGTACAGCAGTTTTATAAATTGCTGTCATTGGTGAGACTATGAATCTGCATCCTCAGGCACAGTACTGAATTTCAGATTCTTGATACTGATTGCTTTCCTAAAGGGTTATACCAGTCTGTACTCTGTGAGTGAGTGAAAATGCTTGTCTTTTCACTCTCCCCAGTTGTTGCTAATTTGTTGCTGCTCTCAGTTGTGTCACTCTGTGACCCCATAGACTATAGCCCGCCAGGCTCCTCTGTCCACAGGGATTCTCCAGGCCAGAATACTGGACTGGGTTGCCATTTCCTTCTCCAGGGGATCTTCCTGACCCAGGAATCAAACCCAGGTCTCCAGCATTGCAGGAGTATTCTTTACTGTCTGAGCCACCAGGGAAGCGCATTATAATTTAGTCCTTGCTAATCTGGTGGAAGAAAACGTTGAATTACTGAATTGGGCTTTCGTTAGCTTCTGGGCCACTTACCTGGTTTCCTTTTGCCTCCACTGCCATCTCTGCTGAACCTCCCTGTGTTTCTGACCTTTATTCTCACATTCAAAGCCCTGTATCATCTGGCCTCTACCTGCCTTTCTGAGATCTTGTACCACTTCCAGCCAAAGTCAGATTCAGTAAGTTAGGAGATGGTTACTGTCACTTCCCCTACTTTACCCTGAAAGGAGGTTAAGCACCCTTAAGGAAGTTACAACCTAGGAGAAGAAGTCCAATCAGAAATCCTATTTAAATCAAGGCAAAATAAGGCTTCGAGAGGTGCATTGACACTACACTGCCCTTGTTTTCACCAATTATTCTTGCTTGCTTTTGTTTGCTTGACCCTTTCCACTACTGCTGCCTTCATTTCAGCTTATGGACTGCTGAGAGCCAGCAAATGAAACAAACAGCTTCTCCTGTGTCTCATTTCTTTTGTAGCTTCAACTCCCAGTCTCCCACTCAAATCTGGCTCCCACCTACACCACTCTAATGAAACTACTCCTAGAGGTCACCAAACACCCTGCTAATTAAATCTGGAGACTTTTCCAGTTTGGCTTCATCTCCCTAGTATTTGTCAGGGCCAGGAAATTGTTTTCCTTTCAAAGGCTTCGGCCGTCATGCACGTGTGTATCTCCTGCATTGGCAGGTGGGTTCTTTCCCACGATGCCACCTGGGAAGGCCCTTCTGCCATCATCTTTTCACCAAATTCCCTGCCTGTCTAACTCCCTCGGCCACTTTATTTTGGATCTTCCTTGAGGTTCCACGTCTGTCCCTCCTAAGTTCTTTCTAGGAGCAGTGGTTCTTCAAGTATGGTGCCCCAGAGGCAGCATCCACGTCTAGGAACTTGTTTAAAATGCAAACCTACCCCAGAGCCACTGAGTCAGAAATTCTGCCAGTCAAGCCTGGCACTTGAAACAAGCTCCCTGGATGATTGAGAAGCATTCTCAAATGTGAGATCCGCTAGATTTATCTTTAGCCATCTCTAATAAACTTGAGACTCAATTTCAGAGCTCACTTTCTCTGAAGCTCTACATCTGTATTTCCAACTCTTGGGCATCTCTTGTTTAGTGCAACTATTTTACAGATGATCTTGGAAGCTTTTATTAGTGGAGAGATGAATTAAATTGAAACGCTTGAGCTTTGTGTGTGCTGATAAAAGTATGTGCCTGCCTTGAAATGCAGGTCCTTTAATTAGTAACCATCACAAAGTATGCATTTATAAATGAATCCCTTACTGTACAATTCCCTTTTTTCCACACATCCCAATGAGAATGAAGAAAAATATTCTAACTATAAAACTTTTCACCCTGTTCTTAATAAGAGCCACAATCGTGATTGAAGCTGTGTGGCTTCTTGGACTTTCTCTTCTGATCTAGCCAGGTATCACTGAAGGCCTTATGTTCGTGTTCAGCTGAAGCCAATCTGAAGGGTTGAATGAGCTACATCTCTGAAATTTCCTTCTAAATGTTTGGCAAAACAAAAAAACCTCAGTTTCATATCTCTTCTATATTCCCATTAGCGTAGATTTGCATTTTTTTTCTGTACTAGGATAGGAAAGATTCTAAAATATAAACAATTGCTAAAATTTAGCAATAGGCATCACTATAACAGGTTTTTTTTTTGAGCACAGGAGAATTTCAAGCTGAATTTGATTTGTTTGGGATATGAGTGTTTATAGCATATTCATCCCAGCCCTATTTAAAAGGGAAAAATTAGTATTGTTTGAGTGAGAAATCTTCATAGAATCTTAGGCAGATTGCTTGGTTATGAAAAGAGTGAGGCAGAAACTGCAGCTATTATGCTAAGATGGAGAATGTACAAAGGCATGAAAAACCATCCAAGACTCTACTGTGGGTCTTTTCAAACAGCAGGAGCCATGTGGTGAGGAGCCACGGATGGGCCATCTCTCAGAGTCCCACATAAAAAAAGCATAGAGAATCCTCACAGAACTTTCTCAGCAAGAGTGCAGTTTATGGAAATCATTTGGTTTAGAAAAGGGATGCCATGGGGTACTCTTTGCTGTCTATCAAATGAGATGATGGCTTAGCTCAAGGGGAGATGTGATTGAGTGTCTGCTCCTGAGAAAGAACAAGAGTTCCGATTAATTTCTCACAGGAGATGAATAAGCAAACAGCTTGAAGATGCTTGACAGCAGAGATGTCGCCTGTCCTTTGCATACTGACAGCACTGGCACTTGCATGTACTAGGGGTCGCCTCCTCAGAGACAGGTCAGGGGTGTTCAGGAGCCCCCAGATGAAGCCACAGTATGGCCTTCACTACCATCCACAGTCTGCTCCCCAACATTTGGGGTCGTTTTACTGTTCAATTGCTAAGTCGTGTCCAACTCTTTATGACCCCATGGACTGCAGCACTACAGGCTTCCCTGTTCTTCACTATGTCCCGGAATTTGTTCAGATTAATGTCCATTGAGTCCGTGATGCCATCCAGCCATCTCATCCTCTCATCCTCTGTTGGCCCCTACTCTCCTCTTGCCACCAATCTTTCCCAGCATCAGGGTCTACTGCATCTGATCTGAGGCTATGTGCCACACACGTCCTACCTTCCTGGTTTTGCTCATGCTGCTCTCCCAGCTAGATAAGACCTGTCTCTACCCTTGTGTTTCCATCTATCCAATATGCCCAGAGACCAGTCTTTTCTCCCTGTAGCTTTCCCTGATAACCTGACCCCCACCTCATATTTCTAACATAAGGTCAAGGTATGCAGCATTATAAACCAGCGTCTTGTGTACATTGCAAAGCGATCACCGCCAAAGCTACAGTTAACATACAGGTGGTCCCCTTCACTCTTTTCACCTCCTTTCCAACCTTCCCCTCCGGTAACCACCTGTCTTGCTCTCTGTATCCGTGAGTTTGTTTTTAAGTATAGCTGACTTATATTAAGTGCACAGCATAGTGTTTCAATACTTATAAAGATTATACTCCATTAAAAGTTATTCAAGGGACTTCCCTGGCTGTCCCATTGGTTAAGACCCTGTGCTTCCACTGCAGGGGGTGTAGGTTTGATCCCTGATCAGGGAACTAGATCCCACATGCCTCTCAGGGTGGCCAAAAAGTTAAAAAAAAAATTTTTTTTTTACCCATTTCACAGGATTAAGATTAAGGGAGAATTAAGATAATTGAAAATTCTTTTGTAAACTCAAGAATAATATATAAATGATAATTGGATAATTATTTTAATTAACTTCACAAAGGGGATGTCTGTGAAGGCAGGTGAGAGTGTCTTACACATTATTGTCCTCTCAGTAAATGTTTGATAATAGAAAGCTGTTCTCTGTGTTCTGTACCAGCGCTTAGCAGCTTTGCTGAGAGTAGATTTTCAATCATTTGACTGCTGAACTGAAATAAAGTAGGGAGTGGGTAGAGAACAGAGCCTAATTTTTATACTGGGGAATTTAGGATACACAGGAAAGGTAGCTGACATTGAGTGATGGTGCTGGAAGAGATGTTCTTGAAGTCCAGGAGGATCCCTGGCAAAGTTTTGTCTAGGGCTGGAAATCAAACTCCTTCCTGTGGTTGGTGAAGGTTAATAGAGTCCGGAGCCTGCTATTTGCGTAGTACCAAATCTACTCTTCACACTTCTAAACACCCACAGATCTGTATATTCATATCTGCGCCTACACACTTCTATTATCTTTTTAAAACCACTTCAGCATGCCTGTGATATGTTGCTTGCACAGCCATATTACATAACTCTGGATACAAAGAAATTCAAATGAAATAGAAGACAAGCACCTACAGTTTAGGCAAGGCTATTTATAATTCTACCGTTCAGGTACACACCTGCATTGAAAGGTCATGGGTGATCTTGTGTGTTTGCAAATGCAAAGAGCTTTCCAAGGAGAATGGAGGAGTAACGTTTCGAGCTCTCTGAGCAAAGGTGCAGTGTAAGTACAGACAGAACATAACGCCACCGGGCAGAGAACAGTTTTAGGGATCTTCCCTATGGGGTGACCTTAACCTACAATGATCGTATATACGTGAGAACGTAAGAAAGTCAGGTGAGGAGACACGCCCACGATTCAGCCAAGAAAGGGCTCTCTTGCCCCTTGTAAATACTACGTTTTAGCCTCAGGAGAGTGAGGGTGTGTGGACAGAGCCCATGACTGCTGCTCAGCACGCGTCCCCTCTTCCACCACTGGGCTCCTAGCATAGTAGTGGTGTGTGTCACCTCCAGGAGGAGCTGACTCGAGCTCGTCCTGGTCTTTTCTGCTGGGCATTGGAAACACTTGTTCCCAGCTTCTCAGTTCTGGCCACTGGGACGTAAGAGAGCCTGCTGGGTTCTGAGAGTTACTTTATTTCATAATAAAAAGAGACAGAGGGTTCCCTCCTTCCCTTCTGGCTTGGATGAGTACTTGATGTTTGGTGAAGCAGGAGCCATTCTGTGCTCAAGAAGCAGAGGCCAAGAGAAACCTGAAAGGCAGAAGCCCAGGTCCCTGTCACTGAACCTGGTGATTTCAAGGTGGTTCTGTAAGTCACCACCATCTCTGTGGGATTTTTCCCCGGTCAGGGAAGGAGGGTCTGGGCTTCACGTCTCTCCGGTCAGACTGAGGCTGCACAGAAAGGGACTGCTTGTGCAAAGCCAAAAGCCAGTTCAGCTGACATAAGGCGATCCCTCTCAGGGTGTTTCTTGGAACACTTTCTCCTGAGAGCAAGTTAATCTCAAAACCAGGGTTTGGGGAACGAGGTTACACATGTGACTTCTGTCTTCTCCAGTTTACACAGTGAAGACCCCATTCATTCAGAAAGTCAGTCAGTGAACTCACATTTATTAACAGCCTCCTAAGATACCACTATGTGCTGGGCATCCAAGACCAAGCTAGAGGCCCTGCATTCCGGGAGACAGACATGAAATAAACACTCTACTAGGCAGTAATGACAGCTGGGGGTCAGTGCTGCCAAGGGTGCCCTGAGAGTGCATCACTGGGTACAAGGCTGAGGATGACAGAGATCAGAGGAAGCGACCCCGGGGGAGGGGGAAGGAAACCAGTCCACTCCCAGATTCTTCAGGCAAGAAGCCAGGCGAGCAGGAGGGAGGGAGCCGAGGAGACCCCAGGAGACTGAGGCAGAAGAAATGAGGGAACTTGGCGATTAACCCATGTGGATGTGAGAGGGGTCAGAGTCAAGGCCTTTAAGGGCGAGAACTGAGAGCCAGGCTGTTTAGCCTGGCCACTGTGAGCTCGGAAACTCAAGACAGGCGCCCTTTTGCTTTTGTGTCCTCTTCCTCCCCTTTCCACGCCCACCCTAAACTCCACTTTACACCTAGAAGTAAGCACTTGTATAACGAAGCAAACGAGTGACTCAGGTCCTAGGACGGGATCTGATGGAGAATTAGTCCGGAGGCAGAGCTCTCAGTGGATGGGATGCTGATTAAGTGTCGCTAAAGAGTCAATTCAGCCGGCGTCAGCAGCCAGGCTGAGTCTGGAGGCTGAGCTGTGAACGACCGCTTCCCCAAGGGGCCTTCACAAATCTGGAGCGAGGTCACACTGACCGCGCCTCCCTTCCACTAACAGTCAGGGCACTTCTCCTTAATAATGCCGCCCCTCAGCATCTTTCAACGATACAAATGGCAACATTGGACAGGAGTTTATCCTTCCCATTGATGCGGAAACATCTGGCCGATCGCCTTTTTCCTCTTCCTTTCGTCCCCCAGCTCGTAACTCTGATCTCAGATTCACCCACTGGTCTAGTGACCCAGGGCTCGCCTCTGAGGGATGCAGGGGCCGCCCGGGCAATGCTGGCGCAGTGGAGGCGGGGTCTCCAGGGCCCGGGGGCTGGCGTGGAGCGTCAGGCAGCGACGCGGTGGTGACGGTCGCCCGGGCCCTCCGGC
>NW_011494871.1:4005089-4032643 GCF_000754665.1 Bison bison bison
GTCTGGGCACTTTCTCCTCGCCCCCATCCCCGAGTCCTCCTCCGACTACCTCTTGCCCAAGGACATCAAACTGGCCGTGCTGGGCGCTGGCCGCGTGGGCAAGAGCGGTGAGTGCTCCGGGGACAAGGCGGGCTCTCCGCGGAGCGGGGGAGGGCAGGGGAGACCCACTCGTGTCCGCGCGCTTGCTGGCCTGCCGCCTGCCCCGCTCACCTGGCTTCCCGCGGCTTCCCCCGGAGCATCCATGCCCGGGCCCTAGCCAGTGGGCACCTGTGTGGTGCCAGGTGCGGCCACGGCCGCACCCGCCTCAAAACTTGCGGAGGCCACGGCCGCGCCCTGGGCTCTGCGGAGCCTTGAGGATGCGCGCGGTACCAGCGGCTCCGCGGCCGGTCACGCCCTCTTTCCTGAGCCGGTCGGCTTTGGCAGTCTCGTCCTAGTCCTGCAGCTGAATTTTCCTCTTTTCTTTTCAGCGATGATCGTGCGCTTCCTGACCAAGAGATTCATCGGCGATTATGAGCCGAATACAGGTTAGATTCCTCTCGCCCTGTTGGGGCTGCGTGCTCGGATATTTGTTTCTTTTTTTTTTTTTCTGATGAGAGTATGAGAATTTAAAACCCAAGTCTCCTTAATCCTCCAGGCAAGTTGTACTCGCGGCTTGTGTACGTGGAGGGAGACCAGGTCTCCCTGCAGATCCAGGACACCCCCGGGGGCATCCAGGTAAGGACTGAAGGGAGCCGGCGGCCCACGCGCTTGCGGACGCCGGAGCCAGGTTATGCACTGAGATGCAGGGGCCTTCCCAGGTGGCGCTAGTGGTAAAGAATCCGCCTGCCATGGCAGGAGATGGAGGGGGTGGGCCGTCCCAGGTAGGGCCCAGTCGTTGGAGTGTTAGAAACCGGCCACGATAGGAGGAGGGGAGGGGGAGAGGAGGTCGTTAGAGGCCGCCCCCTCCTGTCAGCCACCTCGGAAACTGGGAGTCAGGCTTACCTTCTCTCTGCAGCAGCAGCCCGGGCATCACTGGTTACAGGGATCCCAGGAATTCTGTAAGAGCTCAGCCTTGGAGCCTGAACAAAACTATGGGGTGGGACTCTGGAGAGGGTCTTCTCTCCAGGAAGACCCCCGAAGCGCTCCCGTTTCTAGCTGTTTCTGCAGTACCTGCATTCAGATAACCCCTGGGCAAGCTGTCAGGAATGTAACTTGATTAACAAGTTACTAATTGCTCTCTGTTCTAGGGAGGGAAGATCTGAAAGAAGGAATTTGTTTCTGTAACATTCTCAAGAAGGACATGCTAAAAATATTTTTATGGGTTTGGGAATAGATATTTATCTTGGCTTATGCTCAAAGGTTTGTTTGTTCGAAGTTAGTTCCCTAAAAATTGCGCCATCCTGAGTTGAAAGTTCTCACTGAAGTCCTTCTTCAGTCAGTCCTCCAGGGCTCATCACAGACAACCTGCCAAGCTTAAAAGTGATGCATGGGTAACAGCTCAGAAATAACCCAGGCCGGGACCCTGCCTGAGAATCGGGTCTTTCCATGTTAAAAGCCTCCTGCAGAAGCCGGGTAGCATCTGAAAACTATATTTAGTGATTTCTCTTTCTAACGTTTTTTTCCAAGGGTGGCTTTGATATTCTCTTGGTGCCTTCCCACCGAGGCCTTCCTAGATCCGGGCTCTTTTCACTCTTTTCAGGTCCAGGACAGCCTCATGCAGGCGGGTGACCCCTTGTCCAAGTGCGTGCAGTGGGCAGAGGGCTTCCTGTTGGTCTATTCCATCACGGACTACGACAGCTACCTGGCCATCCGCCCCCTGCACCAGCACATCCGAAAGGTCCACCCTGACTCCAGAGCCCCCATCGTCATCGTGGGCAACAAGGGGGACCTGCTGCATGCCCGGCAGGTGCAGACCCGAGAGGGCGTCCAGCTGGCCAACGAGCTGGGCAGCCTGTTCCTGGAAGTTTCCACCAGCGAGAACTACGAAGATGTGTGTGATGCGTTCCGGCATCTGTGCAGAGAAGTAAGCAAGCTGCACAACCTGGGGTCAGAGAGGAGGAGAGCGTCCGTCGTCCCGCGGCCGCGCTCTCCCAACATGCAGGATCTCAAGAGGCGCTTCAAGCAGGCTCTGTCCTCCAAGGCCAAGGCCCCCTCTGCCCCCGCCCTGGGGTAGACACAGCACCACGGCTGCTTGACTCATCTCCTTTTAACCCATGCATTCGTGCTACTGAGAAGACTGCGGGGGGTGGGTCCCCCTTTTTAATCAGACACTCAGAGTTTATTTTTATACAGACTGTTGGTTTTCAAGTGTATATGTATTTCTGAAAATTCAAACGGTGATTGTCTAGAAGTTGTATAAAGATTGTTGTTTTTTTTTTTAAATAAAAGGTTTTTAAAAAACTAACGGCTAGCCACTTTTCCATTAAAGGCAAATGGTAACCTTGCTCCTTGTTTTTAAATGTCTTTTTATAGAAATCATACTTGCACCAGAGCCCAGAACTGCTCTGAGCTTGCCCTGGGTCTGAACTCTGATTGGTGGCTTCCGCAGTGAGGGGTTGGTTTAGAAGGAATTTGTGGGAGAAACAAGAGTCTGTGGAGGAGGAATGGGATTTGGATAGCTGCAGGATGGCTCATCTGGGAAAGAACCTGCCTGCCAATGCAGGAGATGCAAAAGACTCGAGTTCAATTCCTGGATCAGGAAGATTCCCTGGAGAAGGAAATGGCATCCCACTCCAGTATTCTTGCCTAGAGAATCCCATGGACAGAGGGGCCTGGAGGGCTGCAGTCCATGGGTTCGAAAAGAGTTGAACTTGACTGAGCCTGCGCTCCCACATGCATCTTTAATTAGGGCACTTTCCCCAGGCATGAAATTGACACCAGGTAATTTTCTAGGGGAGAAGTTCCTTGCACATAGATGCTAAAAAATTATAACATGAATAACATTATCATTTATTGATTCAAATGGAAGTTTATCCTCTCCTTCATATTAGAGAAGCAATCTCCCTTTGAGTATTGCTATTGTCAGTAAGTGCACCCTCCCTGGAATTGCTTGAAAATTCTCCACCCCTCTCTGTCTCCCTTACCCTCACCAGTGGGGCACTTGGTCTGTCTGTTCTCCTATTTTTCTCTAAAGCATCCCTTTGTCTTAATCTAGGCCTTTGCAGCTCTTGCCTGGATTGGCAGGCAAGCATGTGGACAAGACTCTGGTTTCTTGGCAGAATGGTTTCTTTCTTTGCACCCAAACTTACTAAAAGCAAACCTGATCATCTTATTTCTGTGATTGAAAAAACAGCTAGTTTTCCCCTATCTACTGGATAAAATATTAATGAGGCATAGAATCAGGATTATTTACCACCTCTCAAGATTCATTACTCCCTCCTCCCAAAACCCTTGCCCCCACTACACACACACACACACACACACACACACACACACACACACACAGAGCTGACAATCTATTCCAACAGAACACTCTGCCTTTCTCACTCTTCACCAGGTTCTTTCATGCCTCCCTGCCTTGGCACAAATTACTGCCTTGAATGTTTTGTCCTATTCTCCACCTAAAAGGTCTTTCAAGTCCCATGCTATATTCAACTCCCGGGGCGCTCTCTCGGAGTCTTCCTGTAGCATTTGTGTTATAACCCAACCTGCTTGAGGGCAGTCACGGCGTTTTATGACTTTGCACTCCAGTGCTGCTAGCCCAGTGCTTTCATATAGGCTGGCGGGGGGCGCAGGGTTGCAGTAAATATTTGATGAACGAATGAGTGACGACATTATTTCTGGTGCCCAAGACAATCAAGGCAGATGATGATGAAACAACTTGTCACTTCTGCAGAATGAGGGCAGGAGGTTCAGAGTAGTTGAAGGTTCTTTATTAGCAGTGGCAGGAAATATTGCTGACGATGGTAGAACTCCTGAAACATTTGGCAGAATGTTGAAAACTTGGGTGGCTGAGGACAGGACAGTCTATGCACATTCGTAAGGTTTGCCTTACCTCCAAAGTGTCATCATCAGTCTGAGGGGGGCCACCTCCATCCTCACGAGGGAGGAGGAACTAAGCATCCTTGGTCCTTCTTCACCCCTCCCATCATCACTCTGTCTTGAAATTCCTGGCTCTTTCTCTATCCACTAATCATCCTCCTTCTGGTCAAGCTTCAACTTTAATTCTGCCCTTAAACTGCAGAATGATTTAATTAACATGCCTATCAGTGAGGTTCTGGAGGACTGGACAGGGTCCAAATGGCTAAGTGGTACATCCTGCAAACATTCTGTACTTGACATGCGACCTACGAAAAAAGCAAACTTGAAAGATGGGAAGATAAATCAATTAGAACAGAAGAAAATAAATTTGTTTTGCTCGTATTGAGATGAAGAGCACCACAGAAGTTCTGGAGTTTATTAAGATCCTTTTCAAGAAAATGGATTAAAGTAAATAGCCATGGAAGGCGGCACTGAACAAAAGAGCAAGTAGGAGAGACCAGATGACTGTTTAGTCAAAAATGTGGGGCTTGAGTAGCTTTTTTCCCTTGTATGTGTTGTAATTTTAACTGCTCATGATGCAAAGTTACCAATTAAAATTTACAATGTGAAGATACTTTGTGTGGTTAATAGTTTATCCTTACCATTCGATCTGTCTCCAAAAGGAGACTTGGAAAGACTTGGCTGAAATTTGTCTCAAGCTACTTTGAAAGATGTGATCTAGGGGGAAAATCCCCAATGATTTTTCAAACACCATTAAGTTAGCCAGGGCTCAAGGCGAGTGAACGGACGAAAGTGATGACTGGGTTGTGAGAGCAGACATTTCAGCAGAGTAGAAATTTGCCGGTCCCAAATGAAACGTAGTCATCTCCTGTTTGAATGAGATGCCTCCACCCCAGTAGAAAATCAGGTGCCTCCACCCCAGTAGAAAATCAGCTTTCTCAGGACTGGACGGGTCATCATCATTGAATTCAGCCCCACAGCACCTATAAGGGTCTCCCGTGCATAACAGCACCGCCCCTGCCAAAAGATATTTTGGGCACCCTCCATCAAACTGTCAGACGTGGCTCTTCTCCTGGTGAATTGGAAAGAAAATGTTCTCCAGAGCAGGTCTGCTGCTAAGTCACTTCAGTCGTGTCCAACTCTGTGCGACCCCATAGACGGCAGCCCACCAGGCTCCCCCGTCCCCGGGATTCTCCAGGCAAGAACACTGGAGTGGGTTGCCATTTCCTTCCAGAGCAGGTCTACTTGGACAAAATAGGTATCATCCCTTTAAAAAAAAGTTTTACTTTTTAATTGAAGTATAGTGGATTTACATTGTGTGCTAAGGCTCTTCGGTTGTGTCTGACTCTGTGCAATCCTATGGACTGTAGCCTGCCAGCCTCTTCCGTCCATGGGATTCTCCAGGCAAGAAAACTGGAGTGGGTCGCCATACCCTCCTCCAGGGGATCTTCCTGAGCAAGGAACTGAACCCAGGGCTCCTGCGTTGCAGGCAGATTCTTTACTATCTGAGCCACTAGGGAAGTGTTGTGTTGATTTTTGCTGTACAACAAAGTTATTCTGTTACACACATACATACATTCTTTTTCATGTTCTTTTCCACTATGGTTTATCACAGGATTTATTTTTTTTTAAAGATTTCTTTTGATGTGGACCATTTTTAAAGTCTTTTATTGACTTTGTTACAATATTGCTTCTGTTTTTTTGTAGTTTGCTGTTTTGGTCCAGAGGGTGAGGCATGTGGGATCTTTGATCCCTGATTAGGGATCGAACCTGAGGCCCCGGCACTGAAAGACCAAGTCTTACCCACTGGACCACCAGGGAAGTCCCATTATCACAAGATACTGAATATACAGTAGGACCTTGTTGTTCATCTACCCTATATATTGGGTTGGGCAAAAAGTTCATTCAAAAATTCAACTGGCTCCAGTTTTCTTGCCTAGAGAATTCAGTGGACAGAGCAGCCTGGTGGGCTAAAGTCCATGGGGTCACAAAGAGTCGCACACGACTGAGTGACTAAGACTTTTATCTTCTATGAGCATCATTTCATGTTCCATGAAGATTAATGCGTAAAGTTGTAAAAACACTTGCTACCATTTCTTACCAGCACTCTCTATTTACATTAGAAGAACGGTGTTAAAAACAGCAGAGATTACTTTGCCTGGGAACACTCACATGGATTTTTAACTCCGGAAAAGTTGGGAAGATTCAGGAGCTCCTGCCAAAGAACAGTTACCAAGCTGCTTAAGGAGGCCACACAGGTGGGCTCCTGAGTGAGACCAACTTCACACCCTGCCTTGTCGTCAATCCCCTGTGAACTTGGGCAAAGTGAAAAAAAGAAGAGTTTCCTTATCTTAAAATGAAGCTAACACTACCCGTCAAGCAGAATTGTTGTCAGAGTCTGACACACACGAGGTACTCAGTTGTGGTTGTTGTTGTGTTGTTGTTGTTTTAATTTTTAAAAAACATTTATTTTATTTATTTATTTGACCGTGTGGCATGCAGGATCTTTGTTGCATCCTGCCTGATCTTTCATGGCAGCAGTGCTTGGACTCTCTCGAGCTGTGGTCCTCAGGCTCACGCGTTGTGCAGGCTTGGTTGCTCTGTGGCAGGTGGAATCTTAGTTTCCAGACTGGAGATTGAACCTGCATCCTCTGCATTGCAAGATGGATTCTTTTTCTTTTTAAATTTTAATTAATTCAATTTTTCAATTGAAGGATAATTGCTTTACAGAATTTTGTTGCTTTCTGTCAAACCTTCAAAAAGGAGGGGATATATGTGTACCTATGGCTGATTCATGTTGAGGTTTGCAAGATGGATTCTTAACCAGGGGACCGCCAGGGAAGTTCCCTGCCACTACTAATGTTTTGAAGTTGTTTTAGGAAAGGGCATACTTGAACACTCTACAAGGTACAAGTAGTTGCTTTGAATGATGTGATTTTTCCCACTTCACATCTGGGAAAAAGAAGGTTTGCTGAGGGGCAGTTATTCAATCAATAATAATACCTAACAATTCTTGATCTTTTACCATATGCTAGCACCTTAATTTTCTCCACAATCCTCTGGGTACCGTTACGATCATTCCCATCTTTCAGATGAGGAAACTGAGGCTCAGAGAAGTCACACAGTGGCCTCAGTTCATTTAAGCCAGGAACCAGGAAGCCTGGCTCCAGGAAGAAGAAAGAATTTCGGAAGCTGCTTCCCTGGCCTTCCGTAGGGCCTGCCATCACCTCTGAGGGAATCCCTGGGACCCTGTTGCTAGTATTTGAGCCCTGGAGGAGGAATCTGCATTTTCACGAGCACCCTGAAGTCCTGAGGCTGTCTCCTGTTTGAAAGCTCTGAATAAGATCCCAGTCCGGACTCCTGGACTCCACCCCAGGCTTCCTGTTTAACCAGGGAAGTCAGACTTGTAGGGGGGAAGGCAGGGGTGTCACAGGAGCAAGGGGCCTGGACTGGCCTGGTGCTGTGGCTGGTGAGGCAGGTGAGGCTGGTGCTGCATCCAGGTGGCGGGGCTGCCCTTCCCTGAGAGCTCCTGCCTTTGAAGGCTATGGGGGTGGGGGTGGGGGTTCGGGCCGTGGGTGGGAGCTGGGGTGATGGGCATGGCCAACATGTGCGGGCCCCAGGGCTGTGTGTTCTCCCCAGACTCTTCTCTGACGGGCACCTGGAGGAGATACCTCCACAGCAGCCCTGGTGATTCATGTGCTTTCTTTTCTCCAGGAGGCGGGAGGTTAGCACCTTGCAGGGGAGGAGGGGGCGAGCTGCAGGTCAGCTTCCAGAGGCTGTGGCAGTGAGCAGGTCACTGCAGAGTGGTTTACTGCTGGAGCAGAGCTTCACAGAGCACAGTGGGGGCTAAGAGTGCCTCCCCGCCCCAGCTCAGGGTGAGTGTACTTGCTGGGGCCGGGGGCAAGAGAGAGGGAAAAGAAAAAGGTTTAAAAAGAAAGGCCAATGAATTTCTCCAGATGGAGAAAATATGAGGCTTCTGCCCCAATGTTTGAGAGGCCATTGGTGATCTGTGTGCTGGTTATATCTTTGTAGCATGATAATAAGATAATAAACAACAATTACCTACCATAACGACTGAATATGCACTGTGTTCCATGTATTAGGGTATTAGAGTTCTCCAGAAAAACAGAACCAAGATAAAGATGTATTTGTATTTATTATCATTACTTTAAATATTTATTTATTTGGGTCTTAGTTATGGCACAGGATCTTTACCTGTGGCATGCAAGCTCTGAGTTGCAGCATGTGAGATCTAGTTCCCTGACCAGGGATCCAGCCCAGGCCCCCTGTACCGGGAGCATGGCGTCTTAGCCACTGGACCACCAGGGAAGTCCCTCTTATGACTATTATTACAAGGAACTGATTCATGTAATCATGGAGACTGAGAAGTTCTGCCATCAGCGAGTTGGGACCCCAGCAGTGCTGACGGTGTGTTTCCAGTCTGAAGCAGCCAGTCTCAAGATCCAAGAGCAAGTGTTTCAGTCTGAGTTCAGAGGCAGGAAAAGATGAATGTCCCAGCTCCAGGCAGTCAGGCTGGAAGGAGTTCCCTCTTACTTAAGGAAGGGTCAGCCTTTCTAGTCTATTTAGGCCTTGACTAATTGGATGAGGCCCACCCACACCAGGGAGGGCAATCTGCTTTCCTGAATCACATGTTAATCTCACGTAGGAACACCCTCCCAGACACGCCCAGTATAACGTTGGAGCAAATATTTGGATACCCCATGGCCTGGTCAAGTTGACACATGAGTAATTTAGCCAATCACATATAGTAATTTAGGTGCACTCACTCATTTAATCCTCCCAATGATTCTATTAGAGTAACTCATTGTTTTCATCCCCATTTGACAAATGAGGAAAATGAGGCTCAGAGAGGTTCATTAACTTTCTCATAAGCCTCTCAGCAGGTAGAGTGGCACAGTTGAGAGTTAAGTCCAAGTCTTTCTGATATGAAAACCACTGTACTGTACTTCTTTCCAAGCCAATCCTCCCCCTGCAGGCACCCCTGGAAGCTGCTACCATTCTCCTGATGAAGCATTTGACCTTGACTATTGCATGGTACACCTGTCAAGGTTTTCATTTACAAACAATAGAAGAGGCTCTGGCTGATTGAAAAAAACAAAGGTGGCAGGGCTTTATTAAAAGGCTTTTAAGTAAGCCACAGAATCACTGGGTGAGCTAGAGAACAACCGTGGGGGCTGCACAGTTAGACAGAGGCCAAGAAAATATCTGGCATTTTCAGCATCTGCTTTGGCAGGTGGTCCCTGCCTCCCACCCAGAACTTTGAGGTGAAGGCTCACTCCAAACGTTGGTAGGGGTTCTGACACCAAGGTGGCAAAAGCCACTGCACCCACTGAATGGTGACTGAGTGGTGCAGAGGGTTGTTTCCCACCCTAAAGGTAAATGTGACGATGGCCAAGGCCATATTTATTTATTTATTTGGCTGTGCCGGGTCTTACTTGTGGCATGTAGGATCTAGTTGCAGCGTGTGGGATCTAGTTCCTAGACCAGGGATTGAACCCAGGTCCCCTGCATTGGGAGTATGGTGTGTTAGCCATTGGACTGCTAGGGAAGTTCCAGAAATGACTGTCTTAATCCATACTTTCTCTTGCATGTGCCTGCATGGTTGCGGTGACGTCTGCCTTCAAAGCTGCCAGCTTGCCTCCAGAGGAGCCACCTATGGTTAGTGGGACCCTCGCTGACCATGCAGAGCACACTGTGGGAGAGAGGGCACATGAGCTTGTGAGAGCCGATCAGGAGGGTGCAGTTCTGGAGAAGGTCCCCAGGAAGATTTGACTTCTGCTTTGACCTGACAGCTGGCCCCGGGCAACTGGAGGTCCTTCACCCTGCCCCCTGTCCTTGGAATGTGCCCTTTGCTTGTCCTCCCTGCTCCCAGAAGTTGCAGGGAACTTAGCCTTGAGACAGTGATGTGTCCAGACCATCTGGACTGTGCATCTGACTGCACCCAGCTGAGGCCTCTGGGTAAACTTTCAAGATTCTCGAGGGTGGGGCGGAGATCTTGTTGTCTTGCAGCCGCTCCAGATGCCACGTGAGTTCCCTTGCTTATTAAACCTGCTGCCTACCAGTCTGAGGTGTCTGTCTCTTTCTTCCGATTTCACCCAGGAAGCTCCCGAGGAGGCGTGTGAACCGACAGGGCAGAGGCCTCTCACTGCAATACTAACAAGGATGCAGTTAGCGTCCAGTCATGTTCTTTACAGCGTCTTTTCCCTGTGGCAGGAGATCCAGTCGCATCATGTTATTCAGCTGTCATGTCTTGCCCGTCTCCTTTAACCCAGCTCTAATATTTTTAGGTTCTTTTGTCCAAAGCCCAACCTTTATTGGCAAAGTCACTTTTAGAAAATAACATACTTCATTCGCATTTCAGACTCTCAACACGACCACCTGAACAGCATCATTGAATCTTTCTGAAGGCGTGGTTCCTTTGGCACAAAGCAGGCCACTTTTTTTTTTTTTTTTTTTTTTAATTTCATGCTTCAGAAGGTTAAAAAAAATGAACATTTTACAAGATTCCCTTTTCTCTTTCTCGGGTGCGCTGAAAACCCTGAGTGCCACGAACAAGCAAGAAGGAGGCACCTGACCAACGATTTTGGGGTTGCTTGAATGACCGGCTGTATCAGATGATTAGGACCGAGGACAGTTTAACTCATGAGTCTTCACGACACCCCATGGGGTGCAGTCCGGGAGCACCCCTTCCTCAGTCCCCCTCTTCATTGTCCCCATTCCCCAGTGCACTTTAAGAAGCCAGCATGCTCACCTGTGATTGCATTTTAGGAGGAGGAGCCTGTAACAGACGCTCAGGTCTCAGAGGCCCATTACTGGCCCCAGAGTCAGCTTCTCTCTTCTCCCAGCCATCCGGGTATTTGAAAGGAGTATCTGTGTGAGTAATATCAATACTCATTCCATGAAGGGATTCCAAGTGAAGTCACTCAACTGCTGACAGATTTAGATGCTCGAAAACAGGCATTCACGTCACTTCCCTCACACTGACACGCACATCCGAACGCCCACTGGAAGGATGGTCAGGATCCGGAGCCATGGAAGACTCCAAGTGGGGGAAAACTTGTGCAGACGGTCGGAGCAGCCCATCAGCATTGTTTTTCCCCCTCGTCCTTCCACCCTCTCCTCTGGAAGGAAGGCCGCTGCGCCTCCCTGCTTGATCTCTGCAGGTCGAATTCAAGCCTGTTGGAGGCGGTGGGGTCCTCCCTTGTCAGTCATGGTCGAGTCTTACCTGCCCGTCTAGAGTGGCAGTATGCGTTTCCCGACACACTCTTCTCTTGGTTCCTACCAGACCTCGTGTATTCATCGACCCTAAACACGGTTTGTCTCTTCTGTCTCCAGGCCCACATTCGTGTACTCCTTCCACATGGAACTCCTGCCCGTCAAGTTCCTAGCCTGCCTGCAAGAGCAGATGCACATTCTCCTTCCTCCATGGAGCCTCCTCTGACCCCTTCATGCCTCTTCCCTGGGCCCCAAGCACATAGTAGGTGCTTGGTTGTTACTCTGAAGTGAGTTAAGTAAATGAAGGGAAAACCCCGAACTGCTCATTGCCTCTATTACTCTTAATAACGCTGATTAGAGTCACAGAAATTATAGCACAAGTGGGCTAAGGGACTATCCAGGTCACAGGAGAGTGGATGGTTGCCAAGGGTCGGATTCAATTAATTTGAATTTTATGTGTTCTTATTCTGTTTGTGCTGGGAGGCTGGACATAGAGATGAGTGCACGAGGCCACTTGGCCCTGACAAGAATGTGATCTTGCTGATGCTGAGTTTGTCCGGGAACCAGAAGTCTGATGTTTGTAAATATTCCTTTAAATGCAAGCGTTAAGGGTAGAGGTTGTTTGTTTAAGTTCTTCCGGAAGAGGGTTGACAATCCCAGTGTTACATGCTTGTGGCAGAGGCCAAACTGACCTGCTCGGATCCCATGAGGCCCTACCTTGCAGGGTCCATGTCACTGGGGCCACTCCACCTCCCACCACTCCCCTACCCCCGCAGCTGGTTGAACGTTCTGTGCCATCCGTGGTCTTGTTTCATCCCTCCTTGCTGACCACGGGGCAGGAGAGGAGGGGAGCAGGAGCCTCAAGACTGACGGAGCTGGGCTCCCGTGTCATTGACCCGCTGCCCACGTGGCAGCTCCTTAGAAGCAAAGGAATTTCTGTTAGTAACTGACCTTTGCTTTGGTGTAGCTTTCTGGAGCCTGCACACATTTTTCATGGCTGCTGCCTCATTCAGCCATCGAGGGAGCCTGTAAATTAGGCAGTGAAGCTATTATTTCCACTTTTCAGAGGAAATCGAGGCTCAGAAAGACTACCAGCTTTGACCACATAACTAGAGTGTGGCAGCACGGGAATCAGAGCCTTGTTTTAATGACTGCTCCCACGCGCTCTCCACTCTACACACCACCTCGTGCAAACATTAAGAGTTTTGTGCCGTCCGATGTTCAGTCATTGGCGTTAAGCTGGTTATTGGGTGATATAATGTAATGATAGCGGTGTATCATGCATCTGCATGCTAAATTGCTTCAGGCATGTCTGACTCTTTGCGACCCTATGGGTTGTAATCTGCCAGGCTCCTCTGTCCACGGGATTCTCCAGGAAAGAACACTGGAATGGGTTGCCAGTTCCTCCTCCCGGGGATCTTCCCAACCAGATTGAACCCGTGTCTCTTATGTCTCCTGCATTGGCAAGTGGATTCTTTACCACTATCACTGCATCTGTGTAGATGGCCAGAGTCAAATATACCTGGTGGAGCAGAATTTTCCAGTTTTATTTTTTTGAAACAGGTGTATTATGTAGTTCAGAAAAATGTAAAACTATAAAAAGGCGTAAAGTGGAAATCTGGAAATCTTCACTTCGTTCTGTCCCTATCCACCCCGTTTCACCCACACACCCAAAGGTAGCTCACCACTTGTGCTACTTCACAAGCTGTTTCGAATGTTTTCCTCAGACCAAGGTTGATTTGAGTCTTTTCTCTTCTGGAAGATGGACTCATTCGACAATGTGGAGTCGTTTATTCAGGTGTCTTTGTTTGTGTGGCTGGGTCAGGTCTTAGCTGCAGCAGGTGAGTTCTGGTCCCCTGACCAGGGACTGACACTGGGCCCCTGCGCTGGGAGCACACGGTGTTAGCCACTGGAGCACCAGGGACATCCCAGTGTCACGTGGCTTAGCACGAAAAACTTACCTATCGAGTCCAGAATCTGACTTTGAGTTCAAACCAAAGGTCTTTAAAAAAAATAACTTTATTTATTTAGTTTTGGTTGTGCTGGGTCTTTGTCGCTGCCCCCGGGCTTTCTCTAGCCACAGTGGCTTCTCTTGCTGTGAAGCACGAGCTCCAGGGCGCACGGGCTTCAGCAGTTGCAGCTCCCGGCTCAGTGGTTGGGCACGCGGGCTTAGTTACCCCACGGCATGTGGGATCTTCCTGGATTAGGGATCAAACCTATGTCTCCTGCATTGGCAGGTGGATCCTTTACCACTGAAACCAAAGATCTTATGGTAAACCCCAGAGTAGTATTTGTGTATAGTTACAGAATTGGGTTCTTCTTTTTTACTCAGTTAATTCCAAAATATTCAAGTGTTGGCAGTGTTCAAACAGCCTTTTGAACAAGCTGAATTCACCCAAGAAATAGCCATGCCTTCTGGCTCAGTCCTTTGAGGACTCTGACTCAGTAGACATCTTCCTGTTGTATTGCCAAGGGGTGTTTAGCGGGTCCACATTAGGATTCAGTAAAGTGCATGAAATGTGATGTGGTGTTCAAGTTCCCAGCTGGTTTGAGTCAGGGCGTCACTGTTCTGGTGCAAACTGACAAGGACTATGGTAAAACCAGGGACCCGTGGGCAAAACATCTTCTACAGTCCCAGATCAATGCCTGTAACAGGAGCATCTCAAGTAATTTAATTCTGGCTATTTAGTTTCCCAAAAGAGGAATTTCAATAGTGCTGAAAGTGACTGGGGAGATATCAGCAAACATGTCACATGAAGGAAAGGAATAGCACCCACAATGTACCAAAAACATAGCTAACAATGGGTTATAACCAGTGCTGAGACCTCTTCCTCACTGTAATGTCCAGCGGAGGGTGTGGGTTGCAGTGGAGTTGAGAACCATGTGGAGGGGCAGCAGAAGCAGCTGATGGACCCCAAGGCATCAGCATAGCACAGAAGCAGGATCCCCAAAGTGTGTGCACACACGTGCACATGTGTGTGCATGCATATGTGTGCACATGTGCATGCGTGTGCTGCCACCTCCCACTGCAGATGGCAGGGATATGAACAGTCCTCACCCTGGAAGCTGAGGAGCTGACCCTCTGCAGGCTGACATGAGAGAGGGTCAAGGCGGAGAGGGCGTCTGGTCTGTGTCTTTTTAGTATCTTGGAAAGCCCTCCCCCCACCTCTGTTTTGTTCTAGGATAAACAGGATTAGAGGTGACTCCTCGGCCCTCAGTCTGCAATTATGTATAAGTCCTTTGTAGCTAGCTCCTCTCAGTCTGCATGAATGACCAATGGGGGCTGACTGGGGTGCCCCTCACAAAGGAGAAAGCACATATCACATAAAATCCCACTGAGAAGGCAAGGGGAGAGATGGCACAGTCAGAGAAGTCAGTGGAAATGAAGCCTTCAGGACGGAATCACAAGGGGTGGGAAACATTTGTCCTTTTTCAATCATGGAAGCCAGAATGGGTGGGCAGGCAATAGTTAGGAGCAGAGGGACCCTGAAAGTTGGGGGGCCCTGTGCCATCACGTCCTGAACATCATCTGGATGGTTTGACCACTCTGAATCAGGAGGACAGCTGTCTACATTTTCACTGGGGTCTGTAGAAATAGCAATTTGAAATTTTCATTACTGGCAGGTTCCAGAAATTCTCAACTTGGATCCATGGACCCCCAACACCAGACATTCTCATTCATTAGATGTGCTCTTTTTTTTAAGTTAAAAAAGTATTAATTTTAGTTTTTGGCTACGCTGGGTCTGCTGCTGCATGTGGTCTTTCTCTAGTTGGGGTGCACTAGCTTCTCACTGCAGTGGCTCCTATTGCTGAGGAGCACGGATTCCAGAGCACAGGCTCAGGAGTTGTGACACAGGCTTAGTTGCATGTGGGACCCTCCTGGACCAGGGATCAAACCCGTGTTTTTTGCATTGGCAGGCAGATTCTTATCCACTGTGCTCCCAGGGAAGCGCCATTTGATGTGCTTTTGGAGAATCCCATGGACAGAGGAGCCTGGCAGGCTACAGTTGATGGGATCACAAGAGTCGGACATGACTTAGCTATCTTTCTTTTCCTTTCCTTAACAAGCATCCCAGTTGTCTCCTCTGTAGACAGTCTCTGGATACTTGGAGCACAGAGTCGATCAGAGTGAGACTGAGCCAGGAAAGTCCCTGTGTTCCGTGGGCCTCTTGCTGGTTTCAGTCACTCAGCAACTAGCCCACATTCGTATTAGATAAATCTGGGCTGGAATTCCCACTCCACCACTTTATAACTTGATCAAAGAACCCAGCCTCTCCACCCTCAGTTCACGCAATTTGTGTGAGGGGTAAGGGAAGTGACGTGTAAATGCACAGGCATCTGGCACAAAATAGGCGCCCAGGAAATTTGCATTTTTATTGTTGTTGAGATTAACTCTTAAATAATTCCTGTTTCTCTTCATATCTATCATTTATGCTCTACTGTGTTTTATCCCTTGGCTGTCGTGTAGAGCTTAATCAAATAGAATAGGACACTGATAAATGATGGTGAATCCCTTCCAAGAGTGCCTGCTCTCATTTGGCACCCTTTTCCCTCCTTGCTGGGAAAAGTCTTGCAGAGACGTGCCAGTGTTATTTTCCCAAATATTTTACCTGTTGCTCTTCCTTGCCTTGTATAGACACACTGTTGGTTCCAGGATTATATAGGACAATGGTCTGAGGTTCAGGAGGGTTGGGCAGCCAGCATGGAAGCTGGTTGGAGAGGAAAGTGGCCCCAGTTCATGCTGGACTCAACAAGCCAACCTCTGAGATTAAACAGAGGTTGAGATCCAGAGTGTGGCCTGAATCGGTGCGGTCAGGTGTGACAGGTGAGACGAGGACAGGAGGTGGGGCCAGGTAAGCCAGTGGAAGCGAGGCCAGGAGTAAACACTCAAGGGGAGATGGTACCAGTCAGAGCTGGAGAGGTGCCCAGGGTCTGAAGGGTTGGGGGTTATGAGCTGGAGAAGAAATGAGAAGCATCAGCACCTAGAAGTCAGGGAGGTCATCCCTCGGCCAGGTAAGAAGCCAAGGACTCCTCCCTGAACGACAGGAACCATTAGACACAACTGGGCTGGAGCCAAGAAGGAGAAGAAACAGGAAGACCTGCCTACCTGGCAAGTGACCTGTCAGAGGGCGAGCAGGTGCTCCAGGAAAACACTATTCAGTGCCTTGCACAGGTGAGGATTACAGCAGAAGAAACGTGCCCACCCAACCCACAACTGTGCAAGGCATGTGGTAGGTGAGGGGCAGACACTGGCTAGATTAGTTCTCTACCAGTTAGGAAAATACATTTCAGGGCTCCTTTTCACTTGACTTCTTCCCTGAGGTGAGGAATCCAGGTTTGGAGAAAGCAAGTCATCTTTTTTTGTCCTGGTTATGATTTAGTGAAGTTTTTGGTGGCTCAGATGGTAAAGAATCTGCCTGCCTGAGTTGGGAAAATCCCCTGGAGGAGAGTGTGGCAACCCACTCCAGTAGTCTTGCCTGGAGAAGCCCATGGACAGAGGAGCCTGGTGGGCTACAGTCCATGGGGTCACAAAGAGTCAGACGCAACTGAGTGACT
This sequence comes from Bison bison bison, assembly GCF_000754665.1. Lineage (NCBI taxonomy): Eukaryota > Metazoa > Chordata > Mammalia > Artiodactyla > Bovidae > Bison > Bison bison. Next base: position 4,021,842 of record NW_011494871.1, read on the forward strand.
CACACTTCACTTTTGCCCCAGGAGGGTAAGCAGGACTTGTTGTTTCATCACGGGATTCCTTTGAAGTCCCCTCCGCACAAACCTCCCTCCCCACAAGTTTCTGCTGAACTGGGATTCTAAGATTAGCCGTTTCTTCCCTCCTCCCCCAGGCAGAGTTGGGGCCTAGAGACACTGTGCGCAGGGGGACGGCCTGGCTGGGAGGGGCTGCACAGGTTTAGCTGGAACTTGGTTGAGTCTTTCTTAAAATGGAAGCATGTCAGTTAGGACTACTACTTTTGGCTACAATAGAAACTCCAAGATGACAGTGGCTTCAATAAACAGGAAGTTTCTTCTCATATTTAAAAAGTCCCTTAGAAGCAATCTGGCTTCTTTTATGAGATGAATGGATAAACTGTGGTTCATCCAGGCTGCTGCTGCTGCTGCTAAGTCGCTTCAGTCGTGTCCAACCCTGTGTGACCCCATAGACGACAGCCCACCAGGCTCCCCCGTCCCCGGGATTCTCCAGGCAAGAACACTGGAGTGGGTTGCCATTTCCTTCTCCAATGCATGAAAGTGAAAAGTGAAAGTGAAGTTGCTCAGTCGTGTCCGACTCTTAGCGACCCCATGGACTGCAGCCTACCAGGCTCCTCCATCCATGGGATTCTCCAGGCAAGAGTAGTGGAGTGGGGTGCCATCATCTAGGCTACGGAATACTAATTCAGCAATAAAGAGAAGTGAGCTTTCAAGCCACAAAAAGGCATGGAGGAGACTTATGCACATACTGCTAAGTGAAAGAGGCCAGTCTGAAAAGGCTACGTATTGTCTAAGCATATTCTGGAAAAGGCAAAACTATGGAAACAGTAAAAAGATCAGTGGTTGTCTGGAATTCCAAGGGAGGGAGGGATGAGCAGATGGAGCATAGGGGGTTTTCAGGACAGTGAAACTATTCTATATGATACTGGGATAGTGGATCCCTGTCATTTTCATTTGTCAAAACCTACAGTATGTACAACATAAAAAGTGAACCTGATGTAAACTATGGACTTTAGTTTATAATAACGTATCAATATTACTTCACTGAGGGTAACAGATGTACCACTTTCAAGCAAAATTCTGATTTAAGCAAGAAAACCGTGGGTAGGAGGAATTCTCTGAATTTTCTGCTCAATTTTTTTCTGTAAACCTGCTGCTGCTGCTACGTCACTTCAGTCGTGTCCAACTCTGTGTGACCCCAGAGATGGCAGCCCACCAGTCTCCCCCGTCCCTGGGATTCTCCAGGCAAGAACACTGGAGTGGGTTGCCATTTCCTTCTCTCTGTAAACCTAACACTGTTCAAAAATGAAGCCAAAGAATTAAAACAAAAAAAGTCCAGTGTAGAATAACTCGGGCTGGAGTGGTAGTTCTATTGCTAATCTGAGATTGAAGAAACAGTCATCTTTCTGCCCTTCTAGCTAGCGTGTACCTCTCACCCTCAGGGTCTTCCTCATGGTCCAGGATGGGTGTGGAGCACCAGCTATCTAAGTTCCAGGCAGCAGGAAGGAGGATCCCACTTGACCTAACTTTCATTTATGAATCTTCCCAGAGTCCTACACAATACTTGCATTTGTATCTCCTTAGTCACACACAGCTTCAAGAGAAGCTGGGAAATGTAGACTTTTCTCTGGGTGTCTTTGCACCCCTAGTGATACTGTAGTTCTGTCACTAAGGAAAAATAGAAGGGGCAAGACTCTTTAGAGTCCCTTGGACTGCGTGGAGATCAAACCAGTCAATCCTAAAGGAAATCAACCCTGAATATTCATCCGAAGGACTGATGCTGAGGCTGAAGATCTAATACTTTGGCCACCTGATGCGAAGAGCCAACGCATTGGAAAAGACCCTGATGCTGGGAAAGATTGAGGGCAGGAGGAGAATGGGGTGGCCATGGATGAGATGGTTGGATGGCATCACCAATTCAATGGCCATGAGTTTGAGCAAACTCCAGGACTTGGTGAAGGACAGGGAAGGCTGGCAGGCTGCAGTCCACAGCATCACAAAGAGTCAGACATGACTGAGCGACTGAACAACAGTTGGCTAGCAACTAGGTCTCTCTACCTCATTTTTTTTTTTTTGGCTGCACCATGCAGCTTGTAGGATCTTAGTTTCCTGACTGGTGATCGAACTCACGTCCCCTGCAGTGGAAGCATGAAGTCTTTATCATTGGACCACCAGGAAAGTACCAGGGAGGCACAACTCTTCTTAGGAGCATAGGGTTTGGCCTTTTCAAGAAGCTCTGTAGTTTCTCAGTGACCCTGCTTGGGGGACAACACTGCTGGGTCTTGCTCCAGCCTGGAGGAATTTCAGAAGGAATCTGTGACTGATGGGGAGGAGTGTGGGGACTGCTGGACTGGACAGGCACTAGAAGGAACACTTTCCACCCCCTGGCCCCTTCCAACAAAAGCTCCCAGGGCTGCAGGCAGACACCACTTTTCTACCCTCATATTGGAGGGAGAAGCGGAATAGAGCGAAGGATGACTGGGGTAGTAACAGGAGTGCAGTGGCAGTGCCCTGGGCCTCCTCCTCTGGGGGGGGAAGGCCTGCCTGTGTGCCAGGCGGGGGCTGGGGGCTGGGGCAGCAGGGCACGGCCCCTGTTTTCTGTGCAGTGTGAAGTGGAACAAACACACCAACTCCCAGTTCCTTTAGCCAGGCTGGGTGCCCTCCCTCATGAATCACAACCCTCCCAGCAGAGCAGAGCTGCTGGCAGTTGACGGGGCTTCTGTCTGACAACGCTCCCCGTGATCTTCCCGGTGCGTCAGATGCCCTGTTAATTGCTCTGAATGACGGCACAGCACTGGAGGGCAGAGCAGTGGGTGAGGCTGTGACAGGGGAAGAGAGCAGGGATTCATCCAAGGAGACACTGGATCTGAGCAGACAGACCCATGATGTATGCGGTCTGTCAGCCTGTTAGGTGGTGAAACCTCCTAACTCCCCACTGACAGCTGTGGGTGTTGGAGCCAAGGGTGGGGGAACCTCTGAAACTCCAGCCACGTGTTGGATACGAGGGTTGAGGGTGTTTTCTCTGCCCCTCCCCTCTCTGCTTCCTAGACCCTGGGGACTGACAGAGCCCAGATAATTAAGGTTCAATATCTTTTTTTTTTTTCCCTGTGTGAAGAAAACACTTTGTTTTAAAAACTATTATGTGTTGTGCTGGGCTTAGTCACTCAGTCGTATCCAACTCTTTGGGACCCCATGGACTGTAGCCTGCCAGGCTCCTCTGTCCATGGAGATTTTCCAGGCAAGCATGCTGGAGTGGGTTGCCATTTCCTCCTCCAGGGGATCTTCTCAACCCAGGGTTCAAACCCAGGTCTCCCACATTGCAGTCAGATTAACATCTGAGCCACCAGGGAAGCCCATGAATACTGGAGTGAGTAGCCTACTCTTCTCCAGGGATCTTCCTAACCCAGGGTCTCCTGCATTGCAGGTGGATTCTTTACCAGCTGAGCTACCATATGTCTGCTTAAATATAAAGTTAGCTAACAGTGGCCATCAGGTATGGAGTAACATGTTACCTGACAATTATCTGGACTTATTTAGCAGTTATTCAAAGGGCCAGCTTGGGGAAATGCCAGGGAAGTGAGCAGTAGATTTAAACCTCAAATCTATATGCTGCTGGCCAGCGTGAGGCCCCCCTCTCTGTGTTTTATTTCTCTGGTAACTTCAGGCATGTTGATGCTTATCCTTGGAGTGCTCCAAATCTGGGCTTAGTTCCTGAATGGTGTTTGTCTTTCCAGAGACAACAAAGACAGACACAGATGATTGTGGGATGAATCGCAAAGAGACACAGGTGTCATTCTGCTTGAATTACTTAAAAGACTCTTTCTTGCTATTGAAACACTTTTAAATATCCTGCAGAGAGAGATAGACAGAGGAAAAGAAATTTAGAAATGAATGAGAACTAAATTGCAAAATCACATAGCAATTGTCCTAGCTGTCAGATCTGTCGCTCCACCCAAAATCTTCCTCAACAAAATGATTTCCCTTTTTATCACTCCACATTATCATTTTTTATCATTCATTGTTCATCTTAAACATGGACTGGGCAGAAAGTTCTGCCTTTTCCCATTTATCACTCACAAAAAGCTTGTTTCTATGGTGTCTTTTTGAAGGTTTATATGAGGATATTTGCGCTTAGTTGTTCAGTCATGTCTGACTCTTTGCAACCCCGTGGACTGCAGCCTGCCAGGCTCCTCTGTCCATGGGCATTCTCCAGGTAAGAATAGTGGAGTGGATTGCCATGCCCTCCTCCAAAGGATCTTCCCAACCCAGGATCTCCTGGGATCGAACCAGGTCTCCTGCATTGCAGGAAGATTCTTTACTGTCTGAGTCACCAGGGAAGCCCCTTATATGAGGATGCCGCTGCTGCTGCTGCTAAGTCACTTGAGTCGTGTCCGACTTTGTGCGACCCCGTAGACGGCAGCCCACCAGGCTCCCCTGTCCCTGGGATTCTCCAGGCAAGAACACTGGAGTGGGTTGCCATTTTAACAGAATGCAATTTACTAATTCTGGCAAAAAGCTCCCCAAAGTATATGCTATTCCCTAGAGAATCCCATGGACAGAGGAGCCTGGTGGGCTACAGTCCATTGGGTCCCTAAGAGTTGGACATGACTGAGCAGCTAACACACACACACACACACACACACACACGAGTGCTTATTCATTTTAATCAGTTGCAAATTGTGTAGATACAGCATCAAGATAGAAAATGCAACATTTCTTGGTTTGCTACTCACAGAGAATAAAGTGGGTCCTGAAAGATTTGGGCTCAAGCATGTAACATTTTATAGAAAAAAGATTTTCTTAAATTTTCCAATCAGAAAAGACTTCTTCACATTTCAGACAATATTTTTCTACAGGATATAAGAACATGATTATAAAAATGAGAAAATAATCCTTCTTTGAAATTAACTTTTTCAGATCATTGCAGCAAAGTCATAGCATTAAAATGAAAATAAAATTATAACTGAGATAAAATGACTTTATAATACAAAAAAGCAATCAGCATGCTTGGTTGAGAAATCCCATGGACAAAAGAGTCTGGCAGGCTACAGTCCATGGGGTCACAAAGGAATCAGACACGACTGAAATGATTAAAACAACAACAAAAACAGTGAGAATAACACTAATTTAAGGAAATTTTCCAAGTCAGTCTTGAGAGAAGGATAAATCATTGTAGATGATTTAAACAAATGAATTTTACAGGCTCATGGACTTGAGCAGTTTTTTTTTTTTTTTTGCCAAACCCATGGCACATGGACTATTAGTTTCCGACCTGGGATCCAGCCTGTACCCCCCTCATTGGAAGGCAGATTCTTAACCACCGGGCCACCAGGGAAGTCCCTGGCTGTGCCATTTGCATTTTCATCAGCAGTGAGTGACAGTTCCTGTTGCTTCACATCCTTACCAGCATTTGGGGTGATCAGTAGCTGGGATTTTAGGCATTCTAATAGTGTGCAGTGATATCTTATTGTTGTTTTAATTTGCAAGTCCCTAATGACTATGATGTTGATCATATTTTCATATATTTATTTGCCATTTGTATTAATATGTCTTCTTTGATGAGGTGTCCTTTCAGATCTTTCACACAATTTTTTTTTCTTTTTTTTCTGGCTACACTGAGTGGCTTGTGGGACAATTTCTCAATCAGGATGGAACCCAAACTCCCAGCAGTGACAGCACTGAGTCCTAATCACTGGACTGCCAGGCAATTCCCTTTTGCACAACTGAAATTCATTTTTGTTTTCTTAGTTTTAAGAGTTCTTTGCATACTGTAGATATCAGTTCTTTATTAGATATGTGTTTTGCAAAATTTTCCTCCAAGTTTATGGCTTATGTTCTCATTCTCATGACAGTGTCTTTCAGAGCAGAAGTTTTAAATTTTAATGAAGTTTTATAGTTGTCAGGAGAGAAGGATAGGGGAAAGAGATAGTTAGGGAGTTTGGGACCGACATGTACACACTGCTATATGTAAAATGAATAACCACCAAAGACCTGCTATATAGCACAGGGAACTCTGATCAGTGTTATGTGGCAGCCTGATGGGAGGGGATCTGAAGGGAGAATGGATACATGGATATATATGGCTGAGTCCCTTCACTGTTCATCTGAAACTATCACAGTAATGTTAACTGGCTGGACCCTAACAGGAAACAAAAAGTTTAAATTATTTTTAAAATTTTAATGAACTTCAACTCACCCTTCTTTCTTCCATGGATTATGCCTTTGGTGTTGAATCTATAAGTCATTGCCAAACCCAAGGTCATCTAGATTTTCTCCTATGCTATCTTCTAGGAGTTTTATAGTTTTGCATTTTACATTTAGGTATACGATCCACTGTGAGGCAGTTTTGTGAAGGGTGTAAGGTCTGGGTTTAGATTCTTCGTTTGTTTGTGTTACCTGTGGATGTCTCGCTGATCAGCGTTGGTTCAAAAGACTGTCTTTTCGAAATTGAATTGCCTTCGCTCCCTTTCCAAAGGTCAGGTGACTATATTTGTGTGGGTCTCTTTATGGGCTCTCCGTTTTGTTCTATCGATCTATTTGTCTATCTTTTCACCAAGCGCACACTATTTGATTACTGTAGCTTTATAATAAGCCTTAAGCTAGGTGGTGTCGGTCCTCCAATTCTGTTGTTCTCCTTAAACCTCACGTTGGTTCTTCTAAGTCTTTTGCCTCTCCATATAAACTTTAGAATTGATTTGCTGATATCTACAAAATAACCTTCTGGTGCTTTGATTGAGATGGTGTTGAATGTAATCATTATATACATTTTTGGTGGGTCTCTACCTATCTCTACCTAGCAGTAGAATTGCTGAATTGTGGAGAAAGCATATGTTAAGCTTTCATTCAATTTATGTTCAGTTTTCCAAAACTTGTTTTGCAAATTCACATACCAACCAGAAGTAGGTGGGAGTTTAAGTTGCTCTGTATCCTTGCAGTATCCAGTGTTTTCCCCTTTAGCTGTTTTGGTAGGTGTATAATGATATCACATTAAAATTATAGTTTGCATTTCCCTGGTGACTAATGAAGTCGAGAACTTTTCAGATATTTATTGGATATCCTCTTTTGTTGAGTTTCTGTTCAAGTCTTTTGTTCATTATTTCTATGAAATATTCTTTTCCTTATCGATTTGAAGGGTTTTTTTTTCCTATTCACAATGTGAGTCCTTTGTTGAGCATGTATTGCAAATGCTTCTTCCAATGTGTAGGTTCTATTTTTAATCTGCTAATAATGTCTCTTCGATGAATAGGAGTCTTCATTTTAATATTTTCCAACTGAAGTCATTTTTTTCTATTATTACCAAAGTTTTTGTGTCTTGTTTAGGAAATCTTTGCCTCCTTCAAAAATTGAGGGAGAGCAAAATTTAGTCATCAGAATGGGGCTGTGTGTAATAATAAATTTACTTATTCATATACCTATTTGTGCCATAAATATTTATTTCCTGGTATATTTATATAATGGAATACCATACAGTAGTTTAAGTGAACTACAGCTGCATGTATTAACAAGAATGTATCTCAAAAGCATTATGCTGAATGAAAAGAGTCACAGAAGCATGGAGAATATATAGTATACTATATATAGTATATTACTATACTATAGTAATATAGAGTAGAGTAATAGTTGAAATTTAAAAAAAATTTAGTTTTATTTATTTATTTGGCTGAGTCGTGGCATGCAGGAACTTTGATCTTTGTTTTGACATTCAAACTCTTAGCTGTGGCTTTTTCTTTCTAGCTCCCTGACCAGGAATCGAACCCAGACCCCCCAGCATTGGGAGCACAGTCTGAGCCACTGAACCACCAGGGAAGCCCAGACTAATAGGCAAAATTAAACTACGTGTTGTGTAGAAACTTATACGATTGTGGTATATCCTTCAAGAAAAACGAGGGAATTGTTGATGTAAAAGTCAGGTGTACAAATACCTCTTAGAGGATGCAGAGGGGTGTGGTCAGGGAAAGCACACGGGGACTTCTGATATTCTGATAAAGCTCTGTCTCCTAAGTTGGTTGGTGGCTCCAGGTGTTTATTTCACTATTTTGTACCTGTACAGTCCACGCACTCTTTTGAATGTAGGATATAGTCACAGTAATAAAAGGGAAAACAAAAGATGAGCATGTAGATTGAAGGCACACACCCAGTCTTATGCAGAATAGATACAAATATGTCCTCACACAGACACAGCAGGGAAACCACAGAATCTCAGCAGCCTAGCATCACCAGAAAGACAGGTACCTAAAAACAAGGATACTTTGACTGACAGCGGGCTTAGCAGATGCCAGCAGCTACCTAATGACATCTCCAGACTGCTGAAGGAAAAGAATTCCTTACCCACAGGTTATTCCCAAGATCTAAGGTGCAATAAAAGCAGCTTTTGGCTCCGTCTCTTCATTCTTTCTAGGGATATTTCTGCACTGTTCTACAATAGCATATTGGGCACCTACCAACCTGGGGAGTTCATCTTTCATTGTCCTATCTTTCTGCCTTTTCATACTGTTCATGGAGTTCTCAAGGCAGGAATACTGAAGTGGTTTGTCATTCCCTTCTCCAGTGGACCACATTTTGTCAAAACTCTCCACCATGACCTGTCCATCTTGGGTGGCCCCACACAGCATGGCTCATAGATTCATTGAGTTAGACAAGCTGTGGTCCATGTAATCAGATGGGTTAGTTTTCTGTGGTTGTGGTTTTCAGTCTGTCTGCCCTATGATGGAGAAAGATAAGAGGCTTATGGAAGCTTCCTGAAGGGAGAGACTGACTGAGGGAGAGACTGGGTCTTGTTCTGATGGGTGGGGCCATGCTCAGTAAATCTTTAATCCAATTTTCTGTTGATGGGTGGAGCTTTGTTCCCTCTCTGCTATTTCAGTTAAGTTCAGCTCAGTCGTGATCAACTCCTTGCGACCCCATGAATCGCAGCATGCCAGGCCTCCCTGTCCATCGCCAACTCCCGGAGTTCATTCAAACTCATGTCCATCATGTCGGCGATGCCATTCAGCCATCTCATCCTCTGTTGTCCCCTTTTCCTCCTGCCCCCAATCCCTCCCAGCATCAGTCTTTTCCAACGAGTCAACTCTTTGCATGAGGTGGCCAAAGTATTGGAGTTTCAGCTTCAGCATCAGTCCTTCCAATGAAAACCCAGGACTGATCTCCTTTAGAATAGACTGGTTGGACCTCCTTGCAGTCCAAGGGACTCTCAAGAGTCTTCTCCAACACCACAGTTCAAAAGCATCAGTTCTTCGGCACTCAGTTTTCTTCACAGTCCAACTCTCACATCCATATACGACCACAGGAAAAACCATAGCCTTGACTAGATGGCCCTTTGTTGGCAAAGTAATACCTCTGCTTTTGAATATGCTATCTAGGTTGGTCATAACTTTCCTTCCAAGGAGTAAGCGTCTTTTAATTTCATGGCTGCAATAACCATCTGTAGTGATTATGGAGCCCCCCAAAAAAAGTCTGACACTGTTTCCACTGTTTCCCCATCTATTTGCCATGAAGTGATGGGACCAGATGCCATGATCTTAGTTTTCTGAATGCTGTGCTTTAAACCAACTTTTTCACTCTCCTCTTTCACTTTTATCAAGAGGCTTTTTAGTTCCTCTTCACTTTCTGCCATAAAGGTGGTGTCATCTGCATATCTGAGGTTATTGAGATTTCTCCCAGCAATCTTGATTCCAGCTTGTGCTTCTTCCAGCCCAGCCTTTCTCATGATGTACTCTGCATATAAGTTAAATAAGCAGGGTGACAATATACAGCCTTGACGTACTCCTTTTCCTATTTGGAACCAGTCTGTTGTTCCATGTCCAGTTCTAACTGTTGCTTCCTGACCTGCATACAGGTTTCTCAAGAGGCAGATCAGGTGGTCTGGTATTCCCATCTCTTTCAGAATTTTCCACAGTTTATTGTGATCCACACAGTCAAAGGCTTTGGCATAGTCAATAAAGCAGAAATAGATGTTTTTTTGGAACTCTCTTGCTTTTTCCATGATCCAGCAGATGTTGGCAATTTGATCTCTGATTCCTCTGCCTTTTCTAAAACCAGCTTGAACATCAGGAAGTTCACAGTTCACATATTGCTGAAGCCTGGCTTGGAGAATTTTAAGCATTACTTTGCTAGCATGTGAGATGAGTGCAATTGTGTGGTAGTTTGAGCATTCTTTGGCATTGCCTTTCTTTGGGATTGGAATGAAAACTGACCTTTTCCAGTACTGTGGCCATTGCTGAGTTTTCCAAATTTGCTGGCATATTGAGTGCAGCACTTTCACAGCATCATCTTCCATGATTGGAAATAGCTCAACTGGAATTCCATCACCTCCACTAGCTTTGTTCGTAGTGATGTTTCCTAAGGCCCCACTTGATTTCACATTCCAAGATGTCTGGCTCTAGGTGAGTGATCACACCATCGTGATTATCTGGGTCGTGAAGATCTTTTTTTGTTCAGTTCTTCTGTGTATTCTTGCCACCTCTTCTTAATATCTTCTGCTTCTGTTAGGTCCATATCATTTCTGTCCTTTATTGAGTCCGTCTTTGCATGAAATGTGCCCTTGGTATCTCTAATTTTCTTGAAGAGATCTCTAGTCTTTCCCATTCTGTTGTTTTCCTCTATTTCTTTGCATTGATTGCTGAGGAAGGCTTTCTTATCTCTCCTTGCTATTCTTTGGAACTCTGCATTCAGATACTTATATCTTTCCTTTTCTCCTTTGCTTTTCGCTTCTCTTCTTTTCACAGCTATTTGTAAGGCCTCCTCAGACAGCCATTTTGCTTTTTTGCATTTCTTTTCCATGGGGATGGCCA
>NW_011494871.1:4032743-4035167 GCF_000754665.1 Bison bison bison
GGCAGACACACTGAAACCATAATCACAGAAAACTAGCCAATCTGATCACATGGACCACAGCCTTGTCTAACTCAATGAAACTAAGCCATGCCATGTAGGGCCATCCAAGATGGGCAGGTCATGGTGGAGAGGTCTGACAGAATGTGGTCCACTGGAGAAGGGAATGGCAAACCACTTCAGTATTCTTGCCTTGAGAACTCCATGAATAGTATGAAAAGGCAAAATGATAGGACACTGAAAGAGGGACTACCCAGGTTGGTAGGTGCCCAATATGCTACTGGAGATCAGTGGAGAAATAACTCCAGAAAGCATGAAGGGATAGAGCCAAAGCAAAAACAATACCCAGTTGCAGATGTGACTGGTGATAGAAGCAAGGTCTGATGCTGTAAAGAGCAATATTGCATAGGAACCTGGAATGTCAGGTCCATGAATCAAGGCAAATTGGAAGTGGTCAAACAGGAGATGGCAAGAGTGAATGTCGACATTCTAGGAATCAGCAAACTAAAATGGACTGGAATGGGAGAATTTAACTCAGATGACCATTATATCTACTACTGTGGGCAGGAATCCCTTAGAAGAAATAGAGTAGCCATCATGGTCAACAAAAGAGTCTGAAATGCAGTACTTGGATGCAGTCTCAAAAACGACAGAATGATCTCTGTTTGTTTCCAAGACAAACCATTAAATATCATGGTAATCCAAGCCTATGCCCCAACCAGTAATGCTGAAGAAGCTGAAGTTGAACAGTTCTATGAAGACCTACAAGACCTTTTAGAACTAACACCCAAAAAAGATGTCCTTTTCATTATAGGGGACTGGAATGCAAAAGTAGGAAGTCAAGAAACACCTGGAGTAACAGGTAAATTTGGCCTTGGAGTATGGAATGAAGCAGGGCAAAGGCTAATAGAGTTTTGCCAAGAGAATGCACTGGTCATAGCAAACACCCTGCTATTTACCTGGGGCCAAACTGTGGTGGAGGTAATGAAGATGATGGTGACCTCCCTCAAAAGATCCCATGCATGTGCAGTTACACTCAGTGCTCCCAACCCTGCAGCAGGCCACCACCATCCCACGCCTCCACCGGAGACTCTGGTCCACCCACAGGCAAGTCCGGGACAGTCTCCTGTGGTGTAACTGCTCCTTTCCCCTGGGTTCTGGTGCACAAGGTTCTGTTGTGCCCTCCAAGAGTCTATTTCCCAGTCCTGTGTAAGTTCTGGAAACGAAGAAAGGAAGCTTCAAAGAGAAGGCTGAATATGACGAAAGAGGCACTCTTTGACCAGAGAACAAGTAGCAAGGGTACTTCAGGCAGAAAGTATCACTGCTTCTGTAAAGGCATACAGATGGATAATAACTTTAAAAACTCAGAAATGAAAGTCACCCAATAGCTTTAGAAAATAAGGTCAACAAACAAACAGGAGTGTGACATTAAAATGAAACCAGTTTTGGACTTCCCTTGTGGTGTGGTGGACAGGAGTCTGCCTGTCAACGCAGGGGACACGGGTTTGATCCCTGGGCCCGGAAGATCCCACGTGCTATGGAGCAACTAAGCACCTGTGCCACAACTCCTGAGCCCGCACTCTAGAGCCCTCGCTCTGCAACAGGAGAAACCACTGCAGTGAGAAGCCCGTGCACCGCGACGAAGTGGAGCCCCCGCTGGTTGCAACTAGAGAAAACCCACGTGCAGCAACGAAGACCCAGCACAGCTGAGAATAAATAAATAAAATTATTTTTAAAAAATTATTAAATGGAGCCAATTTTATGATTTTGCACCAGGCTTGAGTAAGATACTAAGCAAAATCCGTAAGTTTGCTCATTAAAGTAAGTTCATGGGACTTCCCTAGTGGTCCAGTGGTTAAAAAACTCCACACTCCAATGCAGGGAGCATGGGTTTGATCCCTGACCAATCTAGACAGCATATTAAAAAGCAGAGGCATTACTTTGCTCATTCATGCAAAGATGGGCTCAATAAAGGACAAAAATGGTATGAACCTAACAGAAGTAGAAGATATTAAGAAGAGGTGGCAAGAATACACCGGAGAACTGTACAAAAAAGATCTTCACGACCCAGATAATCACGATGGTGTGATCACTGACCTAGAGCCAGACATCTTGGAATGTGAAATCAAGTGGGGCCTTAGGAAACATCACTACGAACAAAGCTAGTGGAGGTGATGGAATTCCAGTTGAGCTATTTCCAATCATGGAAGATGATGCTGTGAAAGTGCTGCATTCAATATGCCAGCAAATTTGGAAAACTCAGCAGTGGCCACAGGACTGGAAAAGGTCAGTTTTCATTCCAATCCCAAAGAAAGACAATGCCACAGAATGCTCAAACTACCACACAATTGCACTCATCTCACACGCTAGCAAAGTAATGCTCAAAATTCTCCAAGCCAGGTTTCAACAGTATGTGAACCGTGAACT